>NC_057806.1:140176448-140256612 GCF_018294505.1 Triticum aestivum
CTAGTTGGCTGAAGGGTGGTTGAATCTAGGATTTGGGGGGAATTTTTGGGTGGGGGGATGATTTTCGCACAGTGGGTGGGGGGAGTTTGGCGCATGGTCGGTTTCTCCAAGTGCAGTCCCACATGTCAGTGAAGAGGCAAGCCGAAGCGCGTTCCGTTTGCGTGAGCCGTGTGGAGGACCGAACGTGTGTGGGGTGCAATGCGACGGCGACAGGGGTGTTGTGAGTGTGCCGCCTTTTTTCCATTTAAACTAGGTGCTTCGCCCCCTGAAAAAAAACTTGTTGCTTTGCGCGATCCATCGATACTACTACTAGTAATCCGGTAATCCCGACTAAAATAGCGCGGCCGGGTCTTTTCCTGCGCGATATGCTGGGAGGTTGGCTTACTTGGGTTCTTTAGGACGAGTAATGCTACACCTACGTAGTCCAAGTTACATAATTAACATAATGTGAAATGTGTGAGCTGTTGATTGTACATTGGGGGGAGGGAGGGGCCCACCACCATGAAAATCAGGGGAGGAGAGAGAGAGAGGCAATTTACGTTAACCCTTTTGTAGGTTCCCGTAGATGTAGAAAGCTGTGAAATGCGTGAATGTGCATTTGCAGATAAGGCCTTCCCTCATTCATCCTTTTGTCCCACAAGATCTTGATCTTCCGTGCAATGCAAGGGCATCTTGCTAGTGCTCCTACAATATACTATATTATTGTGAAAGATCATATACATCGGCCGAGATTAATGCAAACACGGCAGATTTTCATTACATTTCGAACTTTTATAGGACAGAAAAACAAAAGAAACCCAACCCTAAACCTATTTTACGGCGGCGACCGACGTCCTCCATCTGCGATCTCCATCTACGAGGGCAGGGTTCAAGACCCGTGAAGTGAAGGTGCGGTCTCCGGTGAGGAAAAGTAGAACACGGGAGACATACCGGCCAGTTGGCACACCATGCCCTGCCGCCTCCCATGCCCTACTCTTCCTCGGAGGAGTCCCCGACCTTGGTGGTGCCGGATGTTGGACGGCGACAAGTAGGACGCGTGGCTGACGGTGCTCCCATCGTCGGCCGCCAGCGTGGCCATTGCTTGTGCGGCGACTTGAGCGAGGGCGGCGACCTCGAGCTCCATCCCCGAAGACAAGCTCTCCCGCAGAGCGTTCGCGCTTGCGGTCATGGCGGATGTGGTGCCAGGTAGGAGGACGATGCGCTAGGGTGTGGAGGTTAGCTGGGCGTTGCCGCTTTAAATAGCACATTCCGGTGAGGCCAAGTGTCCTAGTGCGTCATTAAGTCGGCGGAGTTGGTTCCTCGGGCACCGAGCCTCTTAACGACGGCATACGGATGGACAACATGAATGCAGGCAGCTGGCGCCGGCTGGGAACGCACCGCGCGAGAGCACCAGGGACGAGGGTTTTTGGTGTGCCAGGGTAGTCAGCTGCGGTCGTGGCAACGTTGGAGATGCCCTTTGCTCACATGCGATCGACGCATGTCATCGAAAAAGGAAGACGACCCGACATGGTCTCAGGTCCTGAGGATGTAGTTGGCCGCGCTACACCACTCCGCGGACGCGTCCCGGCGCCCCGTGCATCCTCGACGAGCCGGGTGTTGGGGTGTGTTTGGATTGTGGCCAAAGTGCACCTTACCAAAATTTTGGTCATGACCCAAAGATTGGTCTTTGTTTGGATGGTTGCCATTTTTTTGGCATGCCAATGAACTCTAGCCAACTCTAGTTCATTTTTCTTGTTGATTTCGGCCAAATCATGGGTAACCAAAACCTCAACCAAAATTTTGGCTACCCAATGCTTTGATCGGGCAACCTTGGGCACAAACCAAACATACAGTTGGTCGTGCCACAGCACTAGCGCCACCCTCGGCACACTGAAACCGACCGTGTCTAGCGACAATGCGCGTGTCGCTCGCCACGGTCGCCGTGTCTAGAGGCGGTGCTGGAGCTGCGCCATGTTGTTGGCCCCCACGACCCACATGAACGGTTGCCGGTGGCGAGGAGGTCGTGGGCCAGCTCCTCCATTAGACTAGTTTGCGCTACGTCGTCCCGACAGGTGTGCCCCACATGTCGGTTTCCATGTTTTCCCGGCCATATTCGAGCGTCAGTGCTCTGCGTTGTGCATTAGGCCTTTCACTATGTAGGCCAAGTGAGACAACTTATTGTTTATTTGAGCCGTTCAAGTATAATCATGTGGCGTTTGCTTATTTCTCATTCCTCTCCAACCCTCTTCTCCATCGATCATGTCGCCCTCCGGTCGAGTCCATCCTCCCGCATGCCTCATTTGAACATTCCGCCGAGTATCATTCGCATGTGGGCCTAGACCATGCTTGTATTTCCAATGTTTATTTGCAATTAGTCTGACATGCATACAAACAAACGGTTCGTTTGAAGTTTCAATTTGCCTCCACTATGTGTCGCTTCGCGTCTTAGTTTTGACATCCCATTCGGTTCATGCCCCGACACATGTTGACAAGATCGATTGATGTTCATAGATCAATTGTGTGTCATGCAAGGAGATAAAGGGTTGGTCTGTTTCTATGACAGAAATGACCCGCGGGGGGGGGGGGGAGGAGGGGGGTCTGCGGGGATCAGAGGGAGTATATTGTACATTCATAAGCGAAACGAACATATTGTACCCACCATAGTCCTCTTTCAATCGATCTTCGGACCCCGAGATGAAATCAAGAGAGAACGAGTGGGGGCATGTGTCATACGTAAGGCGGATTCAAAATTTTGAACCAGTGATCATAGCATCCGCAAATCATATATAAAGGGTATTCAATGTTCGTTTCGGTTTTGAACGTACAATATACTCCCTCCTATCCTTTCTAGTTTACATATAAGTTTTATGTGTAGTCAAAGTATCTCTACTTTGATAAAAAAAGTATCAACATTCAACAACGCCCAATCAATATTGTTAGATTTGTACGTACTCCTAGATTTGTACTCAAGATGGTTTCCTATTCGTTTTCAACCACGTGAATGTGCTTGTTCTCGTGCATGCTCTTCCTACTAGGATTTCGCCACGTATAGCCAGTCCAATAGTACCTTTTTTAAGCTCCCTGTCCAATAGTACTAGTGGAGTACTGACAACATCTGTACTAGAGTATGCAGTGCTCATACTTGTACTCCTTCCATCCATTTATATAGGGCATATGTGGAGGAGAGAGATGTGAAAAATTAAGGGGAGTGATCTCTCATGCAAGAGCCTAGCTATATATGCATACCTAGTTAAATACGTACAATAAATATGAAGAAAGAGATGGAGAGGAGATGGAAAAAAGTACTAATACAATAGCAAACCTTATAAAAAAATTTGTGGGAAATAGCCAACCTTATAGCCCACACTACCGTATGAGTGCATATAATAGATGATGGCGATAGATGACATGGGAGTTCCTTATAGCCATCGACTGGCTATATTATTAACCATGCTCTAATGCGTTTTTCAAAACCGCATTTGACTATTGACAAGTTTAATAGTACATGAGATGTATAATGTGAAAATTATATCATTGGAAGCTCCTTTCACATACGTATCCCTGCCTTACCCTCCCTTTCGGTCACTTACTGGCGGACCCCATGCTTGCTAGGCCCCGTATGTCAGTTACTCAATGGGTTCGGCCATGTTAGGAGATCCTCATCCATAGTATACTCCCTCTGTTTTTATTTACTCTGCATAAAATGACGCGGGCGGGGGGAGGGGGAGGGACGTCGGTTTGCTCTCAACTGCGGTCCCACAAGCGAGCAAAAATGCAAGACGAAGGGCGTTCCATTCGGTGAGCCGTGTGGAGGGTCCAGCGTGCCGAGCTGCAACGCGAACGCGACAAGAGCGATGCACAGTCAAAACCGATTGACCGGTCGTCACCAGAACCACTATTCACACCAGAACCTTCGCTGCTCGGCCTACGCCATCCACTGCCCTAAAACCACACCTAATATCCAGCCCCTTCTCCCACCTTTCGATCCCCTAGCTCACATCAAGCGTCCCCTAGTTCGCCGGAAATCAATGGTGCGCCGCAAGATCACGTACTACAAGATGCTGATGCCGGAGCACCGCGCAGAAATCGCAGCGGCGGTCAGCGCCAGAGACCTCCATTCCCAAGCTCGCTTTGCGGCGGGCCAATCCCGAGTTCTCTAGAGCCAAGCTACGAGGAGGAGGAAGCCGATCCAATGATCATGGCGGAGGTCGCGGCACAGAAGGCCCCCTATGGGTATGAGACAATGGACGTCGACTTCGTGCCAGCGTCCGAGTCCCCCATGGTGCAGGCGGACCAGCGGTTTAACCTGGCGATACTAAAGGAGGACCGGGAGGCATAGGCTCAACTCGACGCGGAGCGCGCGCATGCCTCTGCCATCGAGGCTTACCTGTAGGCGGAAGCGAATGTCGTGGGTGTGAACCGGGCGGCGGAGGCTCAACTTGAGGCGGAGCACGCGGATGCCGCTGCCATCGAGGCCCTCTTGTAGGCGGAACCAGACATCCTGGACTTGAACTGGGCGGCAGAGGCTCAACTCTACGTGGAGCGCGTGGATGCCGCTCTCATCGAGTCCCTCCTGCAGGCGGAACCAGACATCCCGGACTTGAACCGGGCAGCGGAGGCTCGACTCAACATGGAGCGCGCGGATGCCGCTGCCATCGAGGCCCTCCTGCAGGCGGAACGAGACGTCCTCGACTTGAACCGGGCGGTGCTCTCGTCCGTGCAGAGGGCCCGCACGCTCCGCGTGAACGAGTAGCTAGAGGCCGAGGACAACCACGGTATGGAGACACACGTCGGCAGCTGTGGCTGGTTCACGCCGGCAGCCAAAGACGACGAGGTCGTCTCGTTCCGCGAGCAGTGATAGTTTTTCTTTATGTTGTTGTTTTTATGGATCTTTTGCTGTGTAAAAAGATAGATTGTTATGCAAGTCGCCTAACTTGGGTCAGTCCACCATTTCAGCCGGTTGGATGAATACCTTACGTCTCCTAACTCTTCTTCCTCACCTCTTCTTCTTCCCCAATAGACCACCGCACGGGTCGTACGGATACTCCCCAACATGCGGTTGGATAAACATACTCTATGAATGAAAATTATGTGTCAGCGGTAGGATGGCTGAGTTTGGTTTGTTCACATGCGACAGCACGTGTCAGTGAGGGTGCGTTCCCTTGGTTGGGTTTGCGGCGTGCAGGAGCGACTGTGCATGTGAGGGTGCGGTGCGACCGCGGCGTGCAGGAGCAACCATGTGAGGGAGCGGTGCGACCGCGACAGCAGTGCGCAAGTGTACCTCCTTTTCATTTTGAAAATTTTAGGCAAGCTTGTCAAAAATGTGTGGCGAAGTATGGCAATGTAAGGCCTAGACCGAAACAGGATAAGTACGTAGTACTACGTACTAGGAGTACTAGTGTTAAAAAAGAAAGGCCTGGTTTTCTTCGCGGGATTAATCGATACAAATCCTCATTTCACGTGTCAATTAATGCGTATTTTTTCTCCAAAGCCCAAAGAGCTAACCAGCTCACTCCTCATCGCTTGATTAATGCGGCGCCATGCAAACAAACCTTCTCACTTCCGCATGCATGCAGGGGATATTAATGTCCTTGGTTGCTAGTACGAGGCAAACCCCATCAATTTTGCCTCGATTAGTGTTAGTGGCCTTTTGCAAATTGTAATTTTGATATTACTGGCCTTGTGTACAAAAAATGGAGGTAGTAACTATATTTGACTTCCTTCCCCATTGCAGTGATGTCGACGATATCTCAAATGTTGTGGTTTGGCAAAGTGCGTTCGACGGAGAACACCATTGAGGGACACCACGGTAAGTCATTCGCAAGTGCCGCCTGCAAGCCAAGACAACTGCCTTATTTGCGTCCAGGAAGTCCGTTGAACCGAAGGACGCGTAAATGTACTAGTACTACTCGTACACAATAGCGTCGTCCGTCCAGCTTAGTGCGGTGAGATGGTTTCTCGAAGAAGACGATGGAGAAGCGGAGTCAGCGAAGAGTGAAATAATGGTTGCTTCGTCCGTGCTTTGTGATTTGACGCCTCACTGCTTTGTGATTTGTGATAGAAGGGACAGGGGAGTAGAATCTGTCCTCTATACTGTACATGCGTCCAAGCACGGGAGAAAGAGGAGAGACATTGCATTTTTCTATTCCTTCAATCGATCAATCAGGGAGCTTCAGTTCCATCCTTTTGGCTTTGGCAACATCGTCCACAATGGTTCCCACGATGCCAAAAGCTATGTTCACATTTGAGTACACATTGTGGATGCCCTTAACCGTACCACTTTGTTTTGCTCCTGTGTGCTATTTATACAAATCTCAATTATATTGATCTAAAAAATTATAGAATCAAGATTAGTAAAAAGGAAGTGATTTTGCCGTGCGGATGGCAGGGGAGGTTTCTTATTTTTAGAGGACATTGTCCTGGCGGTTTGCTAACATGCGGTCCCACGTGTCAGTGCTTTACCAAGCCGATCCGCTTCCCACAGAGGCAGAACAACGGCAGAAACAACATGTGGTTAACTTGAAGAAGATGAGGGAGAAGCGGATTCAGCAACGAGTGAAATGATGGTTGCTTCGTCCCTTCAACTTCTTTTTTAGCATTATTACTTCGTCCCTCCAACATCACTGTGGGAAAGGTGCAGCTTTGTGATTTGACGCCTCATTGCTCATTACTATGCCGGCGCCATGACTGGGTGCTTCACCCTGGCTGCTCTGCACTGTCTTCCGGTATGACACGTGGACCCGGTAGCTTGATGCCCCACATGTCAGTGAAAGGGACTAGAAGATTTATGAAAGCGAGCGCTCCACTCATATGACGGGAGAGTGCACGACACGACGGCCCAGTGAACTGTCATTTCTACTGTATATAGTACTATAGTTTTGCTGTTTCGCACGATTCATCGATACAAACCCGATTAAACAGGAAAGGGCGGGATTTTTCCCGCGTGGTATATGATACTGGCCATACATTTCAAAGGCAATTTTAATGTATGCAAACTGAATAATTAAGAAACTATATGATATCTAGTAAAACTAAAAACACATATGATTTATTGTGTTAGAGTGTAGTAGTAGTGTTGTATTGCATAGTCGTTAGATGTAACATGCGAGAACGTGTAGAGATGTAGTTTTGGAGGGCCTACAGAGAGAAAAGCGTAATACGTTCACCGAACTTCGGAATAAACTGATTACGGTCACTATATACGTTTTGCAGTGATTATACGGTCACTTGCTCACGGTTCAGCATCGGATTGCACTCTGTTGACCGGCCAAATAGTCTGCGTGGCACCATGTTGACTAGTTAAATTGACCACATTCCTTGTGGGTCCTGATACGTCTCCGTAGTATCTACTTTTTCAAACACTTTTGCCCTTGTTTTGGACTCTAACTTGCATGATTTGAATGGAACTAACCCAGACTGACGATGTTTTCAGCAGAATTGCCATGGTGTTATTTTTGTGCAGAAATAAAAGTTCTTGGAATGACCTAAAAATCAACGGAGAATTATTTTGGAATATATAAAAAGTACTGGAAGGAAGATTCACGTCAGGGGGGGCCTCCACCTGTCCACGAGGGTGGGGGCGCGCCCCCTGACTCGTGGCCCCCCTGACGCTCCACCGAACTCAACCCTGACTCCATATATTCACTTTCAGGGAGAAAAAAACCAGGGAGAAGGATTCATCACGTTTTACGATATGGAGCCTCCGCCAAGCCCTAAACTCTCTCAGGAGGGCTGATCTGGAGTCCGTTCGGGGCTCCGGAGAGGGGAATCCGTCGCCATCGTCATCATCAACCATCCTCCATCACCAATTTCATGATGCTCACCGCTGTGCGTGATTAATTCCATCGTAGGCTTGCTGGATGGTGATGGGTTGGATGAGATTTATCATGTAATCGAGTTAGTTTTGTTAGGGTTTGATCCCTAGTATCCACTATGTTCTGAGATTGATGTTGCTATGAGTTTGCTATGCTTAATGCTTGTCACTAGGGCCCGAGTGCCATGATTTCAGATCTGAACCTATTATGTTTTCATCAATATATGAGAGTTCTTGATCCTATCTTGCAAGTCTATAGTCACCTATTATGTGTTATGATCTGTTAACCCCGAAGTGGCAATAATCGGGATACTTATCGGTGATGACTGTAGTTTGAGGAGTTCATGTATTCACTATGTGTTAATGCTTTTGACCGGTACTATATTAAAAGGAGGCTTTAATATCCCTTAGTTTCCAATAGGACCCCGCTGCCGTGGGAGTGTAGAACAAAAGATGTCATGCAAGTTCTTTTCCATAAGCACGTATGACTATATTCGGAATACATGCCTACATTACATTGATGAATTGGAGCTAGTTCTGTGTCACCCTAGGTTATCACTGTTACATGATGAACCACATCCGGCATAATTCTATATCACCGATCCATTGCCGACGAGCTTTCCATATATTGTTCTTTGCTTATTTACTTTTCCGTTGCTATTGTTATCATCACTATAAAACACCAAAACTATTACTTTTCCTACCGTTACCTTTTACTACTAGTACCACTACTATCATATTACTTTGCTACTAAACACTTTGCTGCATATATTAAGTTTCCAGGTGTGGTTGAATTGACAACTCAGCTAATAATACTTGAGAATATTCTTTGGCTCCCCTTGTGTCGAATCAATAAATTTGGGTTGAATACTCTACCCTCGAAAATTGTTGCGATCCCCTATACTTGTGGGTTATCAAGACTATTTTCTGGTGCCGTTGCCAGGGAGCATAGCTCTATTATTTGAGTCACTTGGGATTTATATCTGCTTATGATTATGAAGAACTTGAAAGAGCCAAGAACCAAGATTTATCCCTCAACTATGACGGGAGGTTAGGAACTGCCATCTGTCTCTGCACTTGATTCACCTTCTGTTTTGAGTAAGCTTGCGACACCTAAACCTGCTTCTGCTATTAATTCTGATATGTCGCATGTTATTGATGATGCCACTTTTGTTATGCATGATACTTATGATGAAACTACTTCTATGCTTGATACTACTGTGCCACTTGGTGAATTTCTTGATGAACAACTTGCTAGGGCTAGAGAGAATGAAATTATTGAAACTGATAATATTGATGAAAGTGATGATGAAGACTCTCCCCCTAGATATGAATTACCTGTTGTGCCTGAGGGCTATGTTATGGATGAAGAAACTGCTAGAGATTTTCTTGCTTGCAATGATAGGAGTGATCTTAAGAAATTATTAGCTAAGATGAAACAAAAAAATCTGAATGCTAAAATGAAATACGATCCTGCTTATGCTACTTAACCTATCTTTGTTACTGATAAGGATTATGATTTCTCTGTTTATCCTGAGGTAATTACTTTAGTTGAATCTGATCCTTTCTATGGCTATGAATCTGAAACTGTTGTGGCACATCTTACTAAATTAAATGATATAGCTACCCTATTCACTAATGATGAGAAAACTCGCTACTATTATATCCTTAAATTATTTCCTTTCTCATTAAAGGGTGATGCTAAGATATGGTTTAATTCTCTTGATCCTGGTTGTGTGCATAGTCCCTGGGATATGAAGGAAATATGCCCTAGAGGCAATAATAAAGTTATTATTTATTTCCTTATATCATGATAAATGTTTATTATTCATGCTAGAATTGTATTAACCAGAAACATAATACATGTGTGAATACATAGACAAACAGAGTGTCACTAGTATGCCTCTACTTGACTAGCTCGTTAATCGAAGATAGTTATGTTTCCTAACCATGAACAAAAGAGTTGTTATTTGATTAACGGGATCACATCATTAGGAGAATGATGTGATTGACATGACCAATTCCATTAGCTTAGCACCCGATCATTTAGTATGTTGCTATTGCTTTCTTCATGACTTATACATGTTCCTATGACTATGAGATTATGCAACTCCCGTTTGCCGGAGGAACACTTTGTGTGCTACCAAACGTCACAACATAACTGGGTGATTATAAAGGAGCTCTACAGGTGTCTCCAAAGGTACATGTTGGGTTGGTGTATTTCGAGATTAGGATTTGTCACTCCGATTGTCGAAGAGGTATCTCTGGGCCCTCTTGGTAATGCACATCACATAAGCCTTGCAAGCATTGCAACTAATGAGTTAGTTGCAAGATGATGTATTACAAAATGAGTAAAGAGACTTGCCGGTAACGAGATTGAACTAGTTATTGAGATACCGACGATCGAATCTCGGGCAAGTAACATACCGATGACAAAGGGAACAAAGTATGTTGTTATGCAGTCTGACCGATAAAGATCTTCGAAGAATATGTGGGAGCCAATATGAGCATCCAGGTTTCGCCATTGGTTATTGACCAGAGACATGTCTCGGTCATGTCTACATAGTTCTCGAACTCGTAGGGTCCGCACGCTTAACGTTACGATGACAGTTTCATTATGAGTTTATATATTTTGATGTACCGAAGTTTGTTCAGAGTCTCGGGTATGATCACGGACATGACGAGGAGTCTCGAAATGGTCGATACATAAAGATTTATATATTGGACGGCTATATTCGGACACGGAAGTGTTCCGGGTGATTTTGGAGAAAACCGGAGTGCCGGAGGGTTACCGGAACCCCCCCCCCGCCCCCGAGAGAGAGAGGGGCGGCCAGGGTGGGGTGCGCTCCCCTCCCCCTCTGGTCCGAATTGGACTACGAGAGGGGGGGCGGCGCCCCCCTTTCCTTCTCCCTCTCCCCCTTCCTTTCCTCCTACTCCTACTAGGAGGAGGACTCCTCCTCCTTGGCGAGCCCTAGGGCCGGCCAGCCACCCCCCTTGCTCCTTTATATACGGGGGCAAGGGGGCACCTTTAGACACACAAGTTGATCCTCGTGATCATTTTCTTAGCCGTGTGCGGTGCCCCCTTCCACCATACTCCTCGGTAATATTGTAGAGGTGCTTAGGCGAAGCCCTGCGACGGTAGAACATCAAGATCGTCACCACGCCATCGTGCTGACGGAACTCTTCCTCGACACTTTGCTGGATCGGAGTCCGGGGATCGTCATCGAGCTGAACGTGTGCTAAAACTCAGAGGTGTTGTAGTTTCGGTGCTTGATCGGTTGGGCCGTGAATATGTACGGCAACATCAACCATGTTGTCATAATGCTTCCGCTGTCGGTCTACGAGGGTACGTAGATTACACTCTTCCCTCTCATTGCTATGCATCACAATGATCTTGCGTGTGCGTAGGAAATTTTTTGAAATTACTATGTTTCCCAACAGTGGCATTCGAGCCTAGGTTTTATGTGTTGATGTTATATGCACGAGTAGAACACAAGTGAGTTGTGGGCAATATAATTCATACTGCTTACCAGCATGTCATGCTTTGGGTCGGCGGTATTGTTGGATGAAGCCGCCCGGACCGACATTACGTGTACGCTTACGCGAGACTGGTTCTACCGATGTGCTTTGCACACAGGTGGCTGGCGGGTGTCGGTTTCTCCAACTTTAGTTGAACCGAGTGTGGCTACGCCCGGTCCTTGTGAAGGTTAAAACAGCACCAACTTGACAAACTATCATTGTGGTTTTGATGCGTAGGTAAGATTGGTTCTTGCTTAAGCCCGTAGCAGCCACGTAAAACTTGCAACAAATAAAGTAGAGGACATCTAACTTGTTTTTGTAGGGCATGTTGTGATGTCATATGGTCAAGACATGATGCTAAATTTTATTGTATGAGATGATCATGTTTTCTAACCGAGTTATCGGCAACTGGTAGGAGCCATATGGTTGTCGCTTTATTGTATGCAATGCAATTGCGCTGTAATGCTTTACTTTATCACTAAGCGGCAGCGATAGTCGTGGAAGCATAAGATTGGCGAGACAACAATGATGCCACGATGATGATCAAGGTGTCGCGCCGGTGACGATGGTGATCATGACGGTGCTTCGAAGATGGAGATCACAAGCACAAGATGATGATGGCCATATCTTATCACTTATATTGATTGCATGTGATGTTTATCTTTTATGCATCTTATCTTGCTTTGTTTGACGGTAGCATTTTAAGATGATCTCTCACTAATTATCAAGAAGTGTTCTGCCTGAGTATGCACCGTTGCGAAAGTTCTTCGTGCTGAGACACCACGTGATGATCGGGTGTGATAGGCTCTACGTTCAAATACAACGGGTGCAAAATAGTTGCAAACGCGGAATACTCAGGTTATACTTGACGAGCCAAGCATATACAGATATGGCCTCGGAACACGAAGACCGAAAGGTTGAGCGTGAATCATATAGTAGATATGATCAACATAGTGATGTTCACCAATGAAACTACTCCATCTCACGTGATGATCAGACATGGTTTGGTTGATTTGGATCATGTGATCACTTAGAGGATTAGAGGGATGTCTATCTAAGTGGGAGTTCTTTAGTAATATGATTAATTGAACTTAAATTTATCATGAACTTAGTCCTGGTAGTATTAGCATATCTATGTTGTAGATCAATAGCTCGCGTTTAGTTCCCCTGTTTTATTTTTGATATGTTCCTAGAGAAAACTAAGTTGAAAAATATTAGTAGCAATGATGTGGATTGGATCCATGATCTGAGGTTTATCCTCATTGCTGCACAGAAGAATTATGTACTTGATGCACCGCTAGGTGACAGACCTATTGCAGGAGCAGATGCAGACGCTATGAACGTTTGGCTAGCTCAATATGATGACTACTTGATAGTTAGTGCACCATGCTTAAACGGCTTAGAATCGGGACTTCAAAGACGTTTTTGAACGTCATGGACCATATGAGATGTTCTAGGAATTGAAGTTAATATTTCAAGCAAATACCCGAGTTGAGAGATATGAAGTCTCTATCAAGTTCTATAGCTAAAAGATGGAGGAGAATCGCTCAAGCAGTGAGCATGTGCTCAGATTGTCTGGGTACTACAATCGCTTGAATCAAGTGGGAGTTAATCTTCCAGATAAGATAGTGATTGACAGAATTCTCTACTCACCATCACCAAGTTAGTAGAACTTCGTGATGAACTATAATATGCAAGGGATAATAGAAACAATTCCCAAGCTCTTCATGATGCTGAAATCGACGAAGGTAGAAATCAAGAAAAACATCAAGTGTTGATGGTTGACGAAACCACTAGTTTCAAGAAAAGGGCAAAGGGAAGAAGGGGAACTTCAAGAAGAATGGCAAGCAATTTGCCGCTCAAGTGAAGAAGCCCAAGTCTGGTCCTAAGCCTGAGACTAAGTGCTTCTACTGCAAAGGGACTGGTCACTGGAAGCAGAACTGCCCCAAGTATTTGGCGGATAAGAAGGATGGCAAAGTGAAGAAAGGTATATTTGATATACAGATTATTGATGTGCATTTTACTAGTGTTCGTAGCAACCCCTCGGTATTTGATACTGGTTCAGTTGCTAAGAGTAGTAACTCGAAACGGGAGTTGCAGAATGAATAGAAACTAGTTAAGGGTAAAGTGACGATGTGTGTTGGAAGTAGTTCCAAGATTGATATGATCATCATCGCAGACTCCCTATACTTTCGGGATTAGTGTTGAACCTAAATAACTGTTATTTGGTGTTTACGTTGAGCATGAATATGTTTTGATCATGTTTATTGCAATACGGTTATTCATTTAAGTAAGATAATAAATTGTTGTTCTGTTTACATGAATAAAACCTTATATGGTTACACACCCAATGAAAATGGTTCGTTGGATCTCGATCGTAGTAATACACATATTCATAATATTGAAACCAAAAGATGCAAAGTTAATAATGATAGTGCAACTTATTTGTGGCACTGCTGTTTAGGTCATATTGGTGTAAAGCGCATGAAATCCATGTTGATGGGATTTTGGAATCACTTGATTATGAATCAGTTGATGCTTGCGAACCATGCCTCATGGGCAAGATGACTAAGACTTCGTTCTCCGGAACAATGGAGCAAGAAACAAATTTGTTGGAAATCATACATACTGATGTATGTGGTCCGATGAATATTGAGGCTCGCGACAGGTATCATTATTTTTTGATCTTCACAGATGATTTGAGCAGATATGAGTATATCTACTTGATGAAACACAAGTCCGAAATATTTGAAAAGTTCAAAGAATTTCAGAGTGAAGTGGAGAATCATCGTAACAAAAATAAAAGTTTCTACGATATGATCGCAGAAGTAAAATATTTGAGTTACGAGTTTGGCCTTCAGTTAAAACAATGTGAAATAGTTTCACTACTCACGCCACCTGGAACACCACTGTGTAATGGTGTGTCCGAACATCGTAACCATGCTTTATTAGATATGGTGTGATCTATGATGTCTCTTACCGATTACCACTATCGTTTTGGGGTTATGCATTAGAGACAGCTGCATTCACGTTAAATAGGGCACCATCTAAATCTGTTGAGACGACACCATATGAACTATGGTTTGGAAAGAAACCAAAGTTGTCGTTTCATAAAGTTTGAGGTTGCAATGCTTATATGGAAAAGTTTCATCCTGATAAGCTCAAACCCAAATCGGAGAAATGTGTCTTCATAGGATACCCAAAGGAGACAGTTGGGTACACCTTCTATCACAGATCCGAAGGCAAGACATTAGTTGCTAAGAATGGATCCTTTCTAGAGAAGGAGTGAGGGAGTCCTGGATTAGGGGGTGTTCGGGTAGCCGGACTATACCTTCAGCCGGACTCCTGGACTATGAAGATACAAGATTGAAGACTTCGTCCCGTGTCCGGATGGGACTTTCCTTGGCGTGGAAGGCAAGCTTGGCGATGCGGATATTCAAGATCTCCTACCATTGTAACCGACTCTGTGTAACCCTAACCCTATCCGGTGTCTATATAAACCAGAGGGTTGTAGTCCGTAGGACAGAATCAACTCCATACACAACAATCATACCATAGGCTAGCTTCTAGGGTTTAGCCTCCTTGATCTCGTGGTAGACCTACTCTTGTACTACCCATATCATCAATATTAATCAAGCAGGAGTAGGGTATTATCTCCATCGAGAGGGCCCGAACCTGGGTAAAACAAAGTGTTCCCTGCCTCCTGTTACCATCCGGCCTAGACGCACAGTTCGGGACCCCCTACCCGAGATCCGCTGGTTTTGACACCGACATTGGTGCTTTCATTGGGAGTTCCTCGGTGTCGTCGCTTTTAGGCCCGATGGCTCCTTCGATCATCAACAACGATGCAGTCCAGGGTGAGACTTTTCTCCCCGGACAGATCTTCGTCTTCGGTAGCTTCACACTGTAGGCCAATTCGCTTGGCCACCTTGAGCAGATCGAAAGCTACGCCCCTGGCCATCAGGTCAGGTTTGGAAGCCTAAGCTACACGGCTGACATCTGCGGGGACTTGATCTTCAACGGATTCGAGCCACAGCCAAGCGCGTCACACTGTCTCGATGGGCATGATATAGCTCTGCCGCCGAACAGCGCTTTTGAGGCCGCACACGCACCGGTTCTGACCATTGATTCGGAGCCTACTGCACCAATCGAGGATGAACGGTTGGACGTCACCTCAGGGGCTGCGATCCCAAAAGCGATCGAGCCGAACGCCAGCCCCGCACTCTACACAACCCGTGACTCCAAAGATCCGGACTCCACCCCGGACTCCGAACCCCCTGCGCCCGTGCCAATCGAATCCGATTTGGCGCCGATAATGGAGTTCACTGCCGCAGACATCTTTCAGCATTCACCTTTTGGCGACATCCTGAATTCTCTTAAGTCTCTCTCTTTATCAGGAGAGCCCTGGCCGAACTACGGTCAGCGAGGGTGGGATACGGACGGTGAGGAAATTCAAAGCCCACCCGCCACCCACTTTGTAGCCACTGTCCACGATTTAACCGACATGCTTGACTTCGGCTCCGAAGACATCGACGGAATAGACGAAGATATAGGAGACGAACAGGAACCAGCACCTGTAGGGCGCTGGAATGCCACCTCGTCATATGACATATATATGGTGGACACCCCAAAAGATGGAGATGGCAATGGAACAGTGGGGGATGACGCCCCCAAGAAACAGCCAAAGCGCCGGCGTCTGCGGCGCCGCTCTAAATCCCGCCAAAGCAAAAACGGTGATTCCGGCACGGAGATAATACTACCCCGGATAGCGCCGAAGAACACCCACCTCAGCAAGATTCGGCACAGGAAGATGGAGAAGCCAGCCCTCATGAGAGAGCGGCAGACCGAGAGGTCGAGGATGATAACTATACGCCTCCCTCCGAAGACGAGGCAAGCCTCGATGACGACGAATTCGTCATACCATCAGACCCCGCCGAACAAGAGTGTTTTAAACGCAGGCTTTTAGCCATGGCAAGCAGCCTCAAGAAAAAGCAGCAACAGCTTAGAGCTGCCCAAGATTTGCTAGCTGACAGATGGACTGAAGTCCTTGCGGCCAAAGAGTATGAACTCGAACGCCCCTCCAAGAGTTACCTGAAGCGCAGGCCGCTACCCCGATCAGAGGAGGAAGCACCTACATCACCAGCGCATGACATGGCAGACCGGCCACCTCGCGGCCGCGACAGAGAGGCCTCTCGGCCCTCCACCCAAGCCATGCCCCGACGCCTCTCAACTAAGGCACAGGAAAATGCACCCGACCTGTGAGACATACTGGAGGATAAGGCAAGACAAACAAGATCGATCTACAGATCGCGTAGGCGCCCTACGGCATGTGACAATGATCTTCACTCCGGATACAACAAATCCGGCTGGGCCGAACACAACAGACACAGCTCTTCCGAGCTGCCTCACGATATAGCCCAGTACAGAGGCGCCACACACCTGCTATGCTTCATGAATGAAGTAATGGATCATAAAATCCCAGAGGGTTTCAAACCCGTAAACATCGAATCATACGATTGCACAACAGACCCGGCGGTATGGATCGAGGATTATCTCCTTCATATCCACATGGCACGCGGCGATGATCTACACGCCATAAAATACCTCCCGCTCAAACTTAAAGGACCGGCCCGGCATTGGCTTAACAGCTTGCCAGCAGACTCAATCGGTTCTTGGGAGGACCTGGAAGCCGCATTCCTCGACAACTTCCAGGGCACTTACGTGCGACTGCCGGATGCTGACGACTTAAGCCACATAATTCAGCAGCCAGAAGAATCGGCCAGACAATTCTGGACACGGTTCCTAACAAAGAAAAACCAGATAGTCGACTGTCCGGACGCAGAGGCCCTAGCAGCCTTCAAGCATAACATCCGCGACGAGTGGCTTGCCCGGCACCTGGGACAGGAAAAGCCGAAATCCATGGCAGCCCTCACGACACTCATGACCCGCTTTTGCATGGGAGAAGACAGCTGGCTAGCTCGCAATAACAACTTATCGAAGAACCCTGGTAATTCGGATACCAAGGACAAAAGTGGCAGGACACATCGGAATAAGAAAAAACGCCGCGTTAACAGCGACAGCAATGAAGACATGGCAGTCAATGCCGGATTCAAAGGCTATAAATCCGGTCAGCGAAAAAAGCCATTCAAAAAGAATACTCAGGGCCCGTCCAGTTTGGACCGAATACTCGATCGCTTGTGTCAGATACATGGCACCCCCGAAAGGCCAGCCAATCACACTAACAGGGATTGTTGGGTGTTCAAGCAGGCAGGCAAGTTAAGGGCCGAAAACAGAGACAAGCGGCTGCACAGCAATGACGAGGAGCCCAAACCGCCGAACAACAATGGACAGAAGGGCTTTCCCCCACAAGTGTGGACGGTGAACATGATATACGCAACCCACATTCCCAAGCGGGAGCGGAAGCATGCGCTATGGGACGTATACGCGATAGAGCCAGTCGCCCCAAAGTTCAACCCATGGTCCTCCTGCCCAATCACTTTTGATCGAAGGGACCATCCCACTAGCATCCGCCATGGTGGCTTCGCCGCATTGGTTCTCGACCCAATCATCAATGGATTTCATCTCACAAGAGTCCTCATGGACGGCGGCAGTAGCCTGAACCTGCTTTATCAGGATACAGTGCGGAAAATGGGCATAGATCCCTCCAGGATTAAGCCCACAAGAACGACCTTTAAAGGTGTTATACCAGGTGTAGAAGCCAACTGTACAGGCTCAGTAACACTTGATGTGGTCTTCGGATCCCCGAACAATTTCCGAAGCGAAGAGTTAATCTTCGATATAGTCCCATTTCGTAGTGGCTATCACGCCCTGCTTGGACGAACCGCATTCGCAAAGTTCAATGCCGTGCCGCACTACGCATATCTCAAGCTCAAGATGCCAGGCCCTCGAGGAGTAATTACGGTCAACGGAAACACCGAACGCTCCCTCCGTACGGAGGAGCATACAGCGGCTCTCGCAGCGGAGGTACAAAGTAGCCTTCTCAGGCAATTCTCTAGTCCGGCCATTAAAAAGCCAGACACTGCCAAGCGCGCCCGGAGTAACCTACAGCAGGACCGCCTGGCACACTCTGAGCAAGCGTAGCAATGCGGCCCCAACCCCAGATTTCGCGACATAGCGAAACCAGTACCTCGCGTACATAACTACGCCCTTGAAATACCATGGGCACAGGGGAAGGGGCACAATAACGGCATGCCCAAAACACGGCTTAAAACGTACTAGGGGCTACCGGATTCTTTTCTTAATTTTCTCTTACTTTCAGGACTCCATACTTCGGACGACCTGTTCGGCAACTCGACTGCCGCACAAACGATGCAAGATCCAGGGAGGCAGACAAGCCATGCCGCATTATGGAACTCCCAGGTGGTCTCTCTTACAAGTGGTATACCTGTTTTAAATACAATTCCGCGGCCTGCCCCTGGTCAGGACATACTGAATAGTCCAATATCTTTTGCTTACCGCACTATTTGTATCATTCGGCTTTGATAAATAGCCTCTCTATAAACAATGCTTAGCTTTTTGTCTATTTTTTGCATTACTCTCTTTTATATATGTTCATTAATGACATGTTGCACCCGTACACTATGGTACGACAAGTACACCAGGGGCTTCAGTACCCTTTAATATGGTGTGAGAAGTCCGTACACTTTCACAAGTGCGGAACCCCGAACTTATAGCACTATATGCATCGGCTCCGAATCATGATTTGGGTCAATAGTTGGGTTTGCCCGGCTCCTATGTTTTGGTGCCTTACGTTCCGCTATATCGGCTAAGGTAGCACTAGGAGAACCACTGCGACTGTGCCCCGGTTGAGCTGGGTTAAGAACCTCTATGGAGAAAGCTAAAGCTGACTGTCATGATGAGGCAAGAGACCGGTCGCTGTTCGAGAGGTTTTTCGAGTCCCTAAAGGCTTATGCCGCTTCGAGCAAGGAGCTGGATAACCCCGGCCAAGGCGTGGATAGCGCCCCGAACTCGGTCTTCCGAACTAGGAGCTTCGCCAAAATTTAAAATTATAAAGTTCTATGGCTAAGTGAGAGTGTTCAAGCATTATAGTCCGATTGCCTGGTTCGTCGTGCTGAGTGCCTCCCTCGAAGGACCCAACCATGGGAAAAAGAGCGCCCAGATTTATCACCGAACACCCCAGCACTAGTGGCATGGGGGCAGAAGCCGACGACTGGCCATCTCTCAATTTTTGATAAATGGCCGCACAGAAAATAATATTTTAAATTCAATAAGCATTGCTTAGCGCATATGAACAAGTTTTCAGCACACAGGATAAACACGAGCGAGTTCATTCAAAAATTACATCCTTGGTGCATTCATCCGCCACAAGGCGGGCACCCGCAAGGACATCTTATAGTAGTTCTTAGGCTTGCGATGCTCCTTCCCCGGCGGCGGCCCGTCCCTCACAAGCTTTTCACCGTCTAGCTTACCCCAGTGCACGTTTGCACGGGCAAGGGCCCTACCGGCACCTTCGATGCAGACGGAGCGCTTGATGACCTTGGGCCTTGGACAGGCCTCCACCAGCCGCCGCACCAGCCCGAAGTAGCTCCCATACAGGGCCTCTCTGGGCCACAACCGAACTATGAAGCCCTTCATGGCCTGTTCGGCCGCCTTGTTGAGTTCGACCAGCTGTTTCAGCTGGTTGCTCAAGGGCACAGGGTGTCCGGCCTCAGCATACTAAGACCAGAACACCTTCTCCATCGAGCTACCCTCTTCAGCTCGGTAGAATGCGGCGGCATCGGATACGCTGCGGGGAAGATCTGCGAATGCCCCTGGAGAACTCCGGATTCGGGTAAGTAACAAGTAGTTTACTTTTATACTTCTGCTTTGCATAAAGAATGCCTTACCCGCTGCTATCTTCTTCATATCCTCCAACTCTCGGAGGGCCTTTTGGGCTTCGGCCTTGGCAGACTTGGCAGTCTCAATGGCCGTCGCGAGCTCGGACGCTTGGGTCTTTGACTCAAGCTCCAAACTATCATGTTTTTTCATGAGAGCCTGAAGCTCTTGCTGCACCTCGCCGACCTGAGCCCCAAGTTTCTCTCGCTCGGTGCGCTCCGCGGCCATTTTCCTTTCGGCCTCGGACAGTGCATGCTTGAGGGTCGCCACCTCAGTCGTGGCCCCTACAATAAGCAGTACAATCCTATTATTATTATTTTTGCAATCACGCCTCTCTATAGGCACTTTTTTATGTAAGGTATTTCTTACCTTCTTTCTCCTCGAGCTGCCGCTTGGCAAGGCCGAGCTCTTGCTCGGACCGCTCGAGTCCGTGTTTCAGGGCACCCACCTCCGCAGTCAGTGCGGCGGTGGCTAGCAGCGAAGCCTGCATACGCATATTGACTCTTTGTTGTTAGACTCCTGCGAAATTTAATAGATCCTCTATTCGGCTTTTCTTTCCGAACGCCAAACAGAGCATCAGGGGCTACTGTCTATGCGGTAATATTTTTTACATATTTTTACTTACCTCGAAGCCTGTTAGGAGGCTAGCGCAAGCTTCACTCAGCCCGCTCTGGGCAGACTGAACCTTCTGGATCACCGTACTCATAATAGTACAGCGCTCCTCGTCGATGGAGTCGCCTTCAAGCACCTCCAGCAGATTGTCTGGCGCCTCCGGTTGGACGGAGGCTGCCGGCTCAGAAGGCTTGCTCCCCTTGGAAGGAGTTCGCCTGCCGCGGTCCGTAATTGTTGAAGATTCCGGCATGGTGTCCGGCTTAAAGCAGGACTTGGAGCCCTGGGGGGTCTTGTCCCCTTTACTCCTGGAGTCCGGGAGGTCGCCTTGCGGCTCCTCTAGGACCACCTCCTCCTGCCCCGGAGCTCGTTGCGACGCCACTTCGGCGTCATTCGCAGTGCGAGGGGAGACAGCGGGCGGAACTGAGTTCACGTCCGATGAATCCAGGGAGCCACTCGACGACTTGTTGAGTTCGGCCCGGGGTGGGCTGCATGATTATATTCGACATTAGGGAAAGTTGTGCAACAAAAGGAATATCATGAGTTACTCTGGTATCTGAACACTTACGATTTCGCTGGATGCCTGGCCCTGTCCGGCCACTCCTCTTCGTCCTCGTCGGCGTCAGGGGCGTAGTCTGGCGGAGGGGTTTTCCTCTTCTTGGACCCTTCGCCCCCGCCCCACTGGGGAGGCCTTCCTTTTCTTTCCTCCCCCACTGGAGGTGGAGAGGTTTCTTCTTCCTCCTCCTCGCTTTCACGTGAGGAGGGCGTCTCGGACTCATCGGATGACAAGTCCGACAACACCACATTACGGGTACTCTTTCGAGTCCCCGTGGTCTTCTTCTTGGCCTTCTTTTCTGGCACCACATAAGGCGCCGGAGCCAGCAGCTTCACTTGTAGAGCTGGGGCCAGGTCTTCGGGCAGCGGAGCCGGACAGTTAATCGGTTCGGCTATCGCCCGCCAAGCCTGTCAAAGGTAAGGGAGTTTAGATCCTGCATAGAGTCAAACTATGAAAAAAGTTGAACATCCTGTAAAAGGTGAAGATAGCTTACCTCGCTAGCGTGACGTTGCGAGCTGTATCCACGGTCCTCGAAAGCGGATGCGGGAGCCTTGGCACCTTTGATTAGCACCTTCCAGACGTCTTCATACGTCGTGTCGAAGAGCCTGTTAAGGGTTCGATGTTGTGCCGGGTCGAACTCCCACAGAGTAAAGTCCCGTTGTTGACACGGGAGGATTCGGCGAACGAGCATGACCTGGACTACATTTACAAGCCTGATTGGCTTGTTTACCAGGGACTGGATGCATGTTTGCAATCTAGTCACCTCTTTTTCATCACCCCACGACAGGCCCGTCTCTTTCCAGGACACAAGCCGCATGGGGGGTCCGGATCGGAACTCGGGGGCCGCGGTCCATTCCGGATCGCGCGGCTCGGTGATATAAAACCACCCGGATTGCCATCCCTTTAGGGTCTCCGCGAAAGAGCCCTCGAACCATAGGGCATTGGCTATCTTTCCCGACATGGCGCCTCCGCACTCCGCCTGGCTACCGCGAACCACCTTGGGTTTGACGTTGAAGGTCTTGAGCCAGAGGCCGAAATGGGGGTGGACGCGGAGAAAAGCCTCGCACACGACGATAAACGCCGAGATGTTGAGGATGAAGTTCGGAGCCAGATCATGGAAATCCGGGCCGTAGTAGAACATGAGCCCTGGACAAATGGGTGGAGTGGAAAACCCAGTCCGCGGAGGAAGTGGAGGAGAAACACTACCCTCTCATGGGGCCTTGGGGTGGGGATAAGCTGCCCCTCTTCGGGAAGCCGGGCGCGATGTCCTTGGACAGATACCTGGCCTTCCTTAGCTTCTTGACTTTGCCCTCCGTGACGGAGGAGACCATCCACTTGCCTCCTGCTCCGGACATTGCTGGAGAAGGCTGAGGTGGGAAGTGCGGGCTTGGGCGCTG
Organism: Triticum aestivum; assembly: GCF_018294505.1. NCBI lineage: Eukaryota > Viridiplantae > Streptophyta > Magnoliopsida > Poales > Poaceae > Triticum > Triticum aestivum. The sequence continues at coordinate 140,199,178 of NC_057806.1, forward strand.
GAGCTCAGGTGCGCGAGAGTTGGGTAGGCAAGTGAGGAAGAAGGCGTAGGTAAAAAGGGTGGATCCTTATCCCCTTATATAGGCGGATGCGGTTATGCGTCCCCACCTGCCTAATAAAACTCGCTTGCCTCCCAAGCGCCATGGTAAATGGCGCGGTTGGATTACCCACGTCCGTATTGATGAGAATCCCGTAAAAAGGGTACACGATCTCTGCTTTGACAAGACGTGCCAAGGAAACCGCCTCGCAAAACATGCTGAGATGGAAAAGTAAAAATGATTCGAGTAAAGGACTTAGCTGTAGTGTGATGGCGCACTGCAGAATACGTCAGCAGATTTGATTTGTGTTAATATTATTCTCTCTATGGCAATATGTGGAAGCTTATTTTGCAGAACCGGACACTACTCTTGGTGATTACAATCTTCTATGAAGGACTTGGAGGAGGAACCCGCCTTGCAATGCCAAAGACAATTTGCGCACCGGACTCGTCGTCATTGAAGCCTGGTTCAGGGGCTACTAAGGGAGTCCAGGATTAGGGGGTGTTCGGGTAGCCGGACTATACCTTCAGCCGGACTCCAGGACTATGAAGATACAAGATTGAAGACTTCGTCCTGTGTCCGGATGGGACTTTCCTTGGCGTGGAAGGCAAGCTTGGCGATGCGGATATTCAAGATCTCCTACCATTGTAACCGACTCTGTGTAACCCTAACCCTATCCGATGTCTATATAAACCGGAGGGTTGTAGTCCGTAGGATAGAATCAACTCCATACACAACAATCATACCATAGGCTAGCTTCTAGGGTTTAGCCTCCTTGATCTCGTGGTAGATCTACTCTTGTACTACCCATATCATAAATATTAATCAAGCAGGAGTAGGGTATTACCTCCATCGAGAGGGCCCGAACCTGGGTAAAACAAAGTGTTCCCTGCCTCCTGTTACCATCCGGCCTAGACGCATAGTTCGGGACCCCCTACCCGAGATCCGCCGGTTTTGACACCGACAAGGAGTTTCTCTCGAAAGAAGTGAGTGGGAGGAAAGTAGAACTTGATAAGGTAATTGTACCTTCTCCCTTATTGGAAAGTAGTTCATCACATAAATCTATTCCTGTGACTACTACACCAATTAGTGAGGAAGCTAATGATGATGATTATGAAACTTCAGAACAAGATACTACTGAACCTCGTAGATCAACCAGAGTAAGATCCGCACCAGAGTGGTACGGTAATCCTGTTCTAGAAGTCATGCTACTAGATCATGATGAACCTACGAACTATGGAGAAGCGATGGTGAGCCCAGATTCCGCAAAATGGCTTGAAGCCATGAAATCTGGGGTGGGATCCATGTATGAGAACAAAGTGTGGACTTTGGTTGACTTGCCCAATGATCGGCAAGCAATAGAAAATAAATGGATCTTCAAGAGGAAGACGGACGCTAATAGTAGTGTTACTATCTACAAAGCTAGAATTGTCGCAAAAGGTTTTCGACAAGTTCAAGGTGTTGACTACGATGAGAGTTTCTCACTCGTATCTATGCTTAAGTCTGTCCAAATCATGTTAGCAATTGCCGCATTTTAAGAAATCTGGCAAATGGATAAATAAAACTGCATTCCTTAATGGATTTATTAAAGAAGAGTTGTATATGATACAACCAGAAGGTTTTGTCAATCCTAAAGGTTCTAACAAAATGTGCAAGCTCCAGCGATCCATCTATGGACTGGTGCAAGCATCTCGGAGTTGGAATATGCACTTTGATGAGATGATCAAAGCATATAGTTTTATACAGACTTGCCGTGAAGCCTGTATTTACAAGAAAGTGAGTGGGAGCACTACAGCATTTCTGATAAGTATATGTGAATGACATATTGTTGATTGGAGATAACGTAGAATTATTCTGCAAAGCATAAAGGAATGTTTGAAAGGAGTTTTTCAAAGAAAGACCTCGGTGAAGCTGCTTACATATTGAGCATCAAGATCTATAGAGATAGATCAAGACGCTTGATAAGTTTTTCAATGAGTACATACCTTGACAAGATTTTGAAGTAGTTCAAAATGGAACAGTCAAAGAAGGAGTTCTTTCCTGTGTTACAAAGGTGTGAAGTTGAGTAAGACTCAAAACCCGACCACGGCAGAAGATAGAGAGAGAATGAAAGTCATTCCCTATGCCTCAGCCATAGGTTCTATAAAGTATGCCATGCTGTGTACCAGACATATTGTATACCCTGCCCTGAGTTTGGCAAGGGAGTACAATAGTGATCTCGGAGTAGATCACTGGACATTGGTCAAAATTATCCTTAGTGGAATAAGGATATGTGTCTCGATTATGGAGGTGACAAAAGGTTCATCGTAAAGGGTTACATCAATGCAAGTTTTGACACGGATCTGGATGACTCTAAGTCTCGATCTAGATACATATTGAAAGTGGGAGCAATTAGCTAGAGTAGCTCCGTGCAGAGCATTGTAGACATAGAATTCGCAAAATACTTACGGATCTGTATGTGACAGACCCGTAGACTAAAATTATCTCACAAGCAAAACATGATCACACCTTAGTATTCTTTGGATGTTAATCACATAAGCGATGTGAACTAGATTACTGACTCTAGTAAACCCTTTGGGTATAGGTCACATGACGATGTGAACTATGGGTGTTAATCACATGGTGATGTGAACTATTAGTGTTGAATCACATGGCGATGTGAACTAGATTATTGACTCTAGTGCAAGTGGGAGACTGAAGAAATATGCCCTAGAGGCAATAATAAAGTTATTACTTATTTCCTTATATCATGATAAATGTTTATTATTCATGCTAGAATTGTATTAACCGGAAACATAATACATGTGTGAATACATAGACAAACAGAGTGTCACTAGTATGCCTCTACTTGACTAGCTCGTTAATCGAAGATGGTTATGTTTCCTAACCATGAACAAAAGAGTTGTTATTTGATTAATGGGATCACATAATTAGGAGAATGATGTGATTGACATGACCCATTCCATTAGATTAGCACCTGATCGTTTAGTATGTTGCTATTGCTTTCTTCATGACTTATACATGTTCCTATGACTATGAGATTATGCAACTCCCGTTTGCCGGAGGAACAGTTTGTATGCTACCAAATGTCACAACGTAACTGGGTGATTATAGAGGAGCTCTACAGGTGTCTCCAAAGGTACATGTTGGGTTGGCGTATTTCGAGATTAGGATTTGTCACTACGATTGTCGGAGAGGTATCTCTGGGCCGTCTCGATAATGCACATCACATAAGCCTTGCAAGCATTGCAACTAATGAGTTAGTTGCGAGATGATGTATTACGAAACGAGTAAAGAGATTTGCCGGTAACGAGATTGAACTAGGTATTGAGATACCGACGATCGAATCTCGGGCAAGTAACATACCGATGACAAAGGGAACAAAGTATGTTGTTATGCGGTCTGACTGATAAAGATCTTCGTAGAATATGTGGGAGCCAATATGAGCATCCAGGTTCCGCTATTGGTTATTGACCGGAGACATGTCTCGGTCATGTCTACATTGTTCTCGAACACGTAGGATCCGCACGCTTAACGTTACGATGACAGTTTCATTATGAGTTTATATATTTTGATGTACCTAAGTTTGTTCGGAGTCCCGGATGTGATCATGGACATGATGAGGAGTCTCGAAATGGTCAAGACATAAAGATTGATATATTGGACGGCTATATTCGGACACCGGAAGTATTCCGGGTGATTTCGGAGAAAACCGGAGTGCCGGAGGGTTACCGGAACCCCCCGGGAGAAGTAATGGGCCTTATGGGCCCTAGTGGAGAGAGAGAGGGGCGACCAGGGTGGGCCGCGCGCCCCCTCCCCCTCTGGTCTGAATTGGACTAGGAGAGGGGGGCGGCGCCCCCCTTTCCTTCTCCCTCTCCCCCTTCCTTTCACCCTCCTAGTAGGAGTAGGAAAGAGGGGAGTCATACTCCTACTAGGAGGAGGACTCCTCCTCCTTGGCACGCCCTAGGGCCGGCCGGCCTCCCCCCTTGCTCCTTTATATACGGGGGCAAGGGGGCACCTCTAGACACACAAGTTGATCCTCATGATCGTTTTCTTAGCCGTGTGCGGTGCCCCCTTCCACCATACTCCTCGATAATATTGTAGCGGTGCTTAGGCGAAGCCCTGCGACGGTAGAACATCAAGATCGTCACCACGCCGTCGTGCTAACGGAACTCTTCCCCAACACTTTGCTGGATCGGAGTCCAGGGATCATCATCGAGCTGAACGTGTGCTAAAACTCGGAGGTGTCGTAGTTTCGGTGCTTGATCGGTTGGGCCGTGAAGACGTACGACTACATCAACCGCGTTGTCGTAACACTTCCGATGTCGGTCTACGAGGGTACGTAGATTACACTCTTCCCTCTCATTGCTATGCATCACCATGATCTTGCGTGTGCGTAGGAAAATTTTGAAATTACTACGTTTCCCAAGAGGATTTTTTTTGAAATTACTACGTTTCCCAACAGCCCGCTCATAAGAAACAAGCTGCTTTAAGGGAAATATATTATTTTGTGCAAATTGAAGAAGAGAGTCTCCCACAAGCTTGGGGGAGGCTTCTACAATTACTTAATGCTTTTCCTGATCATCCTCTAAAGAAAAATGAAATACTTGATATCTTTTATAATGGACTAACTGATGCTTCCAGAGACCACTTGGATAGTTGTGATGGTTGTGTTTTCAGGGAAAGAACACCAGATAAAGCTGAAATTCTATTGAATAATATGTTGACTAATGAAAATAATTGGACACTTCCTGATCCAATTCCTGAACCAACTCCTAAGCCAACTCTGAAGAAAAGGGGTATTCTATTTCTCAGTCCTAAAGATATGCAAGAAGCAAAGAAATCTATGAAAGAAAAAGGCATTAAACTAAAGATGTTAGGAATTTACCTCCTATTGAAGAAATACATGGTCTTAATTTGCCACATGTTGAAGAAATACATGGTCTTGATAACCCGACATAGGTAGTAAAGGTAAATTCTCTCTATAGATATGATAAAGCTGAAATCCCATTTATTAAGTTTGCTAGCCCTTGCTTGGATGAGTTTGATGAATTTATGGTCAAACAAGAAAACTTCAATGCTTATTTTGGTAGAGAATTAAAACGCAATGCTGATATGCTTGAACACTTGGGTGATTATATGGCTAATGTTAAAGGTGAACTTAAACTTATTAGTAAACATGCTTCTATGGTTATCACAAGTAGAACATGTACTTAAAGCTCAGAATGATTTTCTCAATGAATTGAATAGTAAAAAGAATGATAATGCTATTAGAGTTATGACTAGAGGTGGTAAAATGACTCAGGAACCCTTGTATCCTGACGTCCATCCTAAGAGAATTGAGCAAGATTCTCAAAGAAATAATATTGATGCACCTAGTCCTTCTAAAAGGAAGAAAAAGAAAAATGATAGGACTTTGCATGCTTCTAGTGAACCTGTTATTGACACACATGAGAATCCAAATGATATTTCTATTTCTAATGTTGAAACACAATCTGGTAATGAGCATGAACCTAGTGATAATGTTAATAATGATGTTCATGTTGATGCTCAACCTAGTAATGATAATGAAGTAGAGATGGAACCTGTTGTTGATCTTGATAACCCACAATCAAAGAATCAATGTTACAATAATAGAGACTTTGTTGCTAGGAAGCACGGTAAAGAAAGAGAACCATAGGTTCAGAAACCCATGCCCTTTCCTCCCAAACCATCCAAGAAAAAGGATGATGAGGATTTTGAGCGCTTTGCTGAAATGATTAGACCTATCTTTTTGCGTATGCGTTTGACTGATATGCTTAAAATGAATTCTTATGCTAAGTACATGAAAGATATTGTTACTAATAAAAGAAAGATACCGGAAGCTGAAATTTCCACCATGCTTGCTAATTATACTTTTAAGGGTGGAATACCTAAGAAACTAGGAGATCGTTGTAACGCCCCGGACACACCCGCCGGTGGTCGTTACTCCTGGCGGGATCTAGGCTGGCCCCACAGATCAATACTAGTCTTTTCTGCACACTTTGTCCTCACTCATGCGCACCCGGGAGCAACTTCTTGGTCCGTCACCCATCCTGAAATTACTCCAAGCTGAGCATGCTTAACTTTGGAGTTCTGTCCGAATGGGCCTCCAGAAAAGAAGGAATTCCTTATTGATATGAGTAGTCTATCATTCCTCTTAAGCCAGGCTATCACATACACCCCCACTCAAAGGAACCGACATCCTCGTCGGGCCACAAGAACGTTCCCTCTTGGCACATACGTCTGTGCATCCAGTCCGGTACATGTGCCATGCTGGGTTCCACGACGGGTCACGAACATCATGAACAACATGACCACGCACATGTCCGCAAACATCCGTTTAACCGCGAGGGTTGGCTCTGATACCAACTTTCCATATTTGTACTCCAACTCTTGCCTTTTCCGGAGATGCGATATGATTTTCGTTTCGTGGTTGAGTTTTGTTTTAATTTTGCATTTTTTTCATGTCATGCATCCCATATCATGTCATCATGTGCATCGCATTTGCATACGTGTTCGTCTCATGCATCCGAGCATTTTCCCTGTTGTCCGTTTTGCAATCCGACACTCCTATGTCCTCCGGCGCCCCCTTTTGTCTCTTTTCGTGTGCGGGTGTTAAACATTCTTCGAATGGACCGAGATTTGCCAAGCGGCCTTGGTACACCACCGGTAGACCGCCTGTCAAATTTCGTGTCATTTGGAGTTCGTTTGATAATCCAATGGTTAACCGAGGAACCGTAGAGGCCTTGTGTGTGTTGCAGCCCAACACCCCTCTTAAGTGGCCCAATAACCCATCCAAACCCCCTCCATCCTCTCGGCCGTTCGATCACGATTGGGTGGCCAAAAACCGCACTCCATGTGGACATTCCTACCCCCCTTCTACCTATATATATGTGTCTCCCTCCGAAAATTTCGCGGATGAAACCCTAGTCATGTTCCTCTTCGCGCCGCAGAACAAAAATCCCCGCCGACGGACATGTCCGCCGTCCACCTCACCCCGACCTATCATAGGCCGCCACGTCGCCCCGCCGCCGCTCTCCTCCAACCCGCCACCGCCACGTCATCGGCCGCCTCCCTCTCTCTCCTCCGCGCTCGCGTCGGCCCGCCGGGACTCGGATCTGGCCCTCCGGGCCCGATCCGCTCGACCCACCCGACGCCGCTCGACCGCGTGCCCCGCATGTGCCGCCCATCCCGCCGCCACCGATCGCCGTCTCCGCCCTGGCTCCGCCTCCCTCGCCGCCTTTCCTGCTCCGCCGCGCCACCACTATCGCGCCCGCGCGCGCCACCGCCGCCTTGCCTTCGCCGCTCCGGTCGCCCGCCGCCGCGCCGCGCCGGATCCGGCCGAATCCGGCCGGATCTCGCCGCCCCGACCCGCCGGCGTCCTCTCGGGCTGTCTTCTCTACCAACTCCGGCAAGTCTCCGGCGTGCCTCTGTTTCCATGTGAGGAACCCTAGATCCATTCGGAGGGGTATAATTTCTCTAAGTCTTTCTGGGATACATTTTATGCCCATGTTCGTCATGCCATAACTCCTCATCCGTAGATCCGTTTGGCATGCATGATATATCAAAATGTTCATCTGGATGTGCTCTTCATTTTGTTCCATTGCACCATGCTTGTTTGAGTCCATCGTGATGCCCAAATCATTGATGCAAGAGTGCTATAAAATGTTAGTCCCTGATTCTTATCAGATTATGAGCATTTGTCATTTTTGCCATGATTATTGTGTGTTGCATGTGGGCAGGATCTCTACATGTGTTTTGGGCTATGCCATGCCATCTTTACAGGGGTGTATGCAAAGTAGCTCTCGTAATATTGCTGATTTCAGAGACTTAAAATTTCACTAAGTCTTTGCTCTGCTGTTATTTTTATGCCATGTGTTCATGTTGCTACAGAGAGATCCATGCTTCTTTTGAGTATGTTAAGTAAGGATCATTTGTACATATTTTTATGCTCTATCCATCCATGCCTCTGTTTGAAATTATGGAGTCCCCTAGCATGACTTAATCTTGTTGTACTTTTGCTATAAAATGTTCCTGGCAGATTGTTTACGTGTTAATCAATTTTGCCAAGGTTGTTGTAGCTGATCCATGCATGCTATGAGTTTGTTCTTGCTTTGGTTAGCTTCATGAACATGTCTTCTTTCTGGTAGTATGCTTATCTTGTCATGCAATGCCTTGTGTTGAGTGAATCGAGCTCGCAAAGATGCCTTCATAATTCTGTTTTTGCCATGTCTAGTTTTCTGCTAAGTCCGAATCTGTTAACGAAACTTGCTATGTTTACATGGTTGCCATCATATTTTCTGTGCCCTTTTGGCTTATGGTCAGTAAGGGACGTTTGTTATATGCTTTGAGTTCATTCATGCCATGCCTTTGTTTACTATGTTCTGTTCCTATAGCATGTTGATATCTTTCTCTGAACATGTCTTCCTGATGTTAATTCCTGGCATGTTAGTATTTTCACAAAGTCTGTGATGCTGATATCTTTTGCACTTTTGCCATGCTTGTTTGAACCTGCTCTTGTGTGATTTAGCCGTAGCTCAGTGTTCATCTTTTGTCAAGCATCTTGATTAGATCACTGCCATGTGCTTTGTTGCTATGGTGGAGTGCAGTAGCTTAGTTTCTTGTTGAATTCTAGATGGCATCGTGTTGTTAATTGCAGAATTGTGCCATTCTTGTTTTGCTTGCCATTTGCAAACCGTGCATCCGATTCCGATGATACTTATATCGATTTCGACCGAAATCAACTCAGCTTTCCAGCGGCGTTCTTTTTTTTGCCAAGTTGTGGCCTAGTTCAATCTTCTCCTTCCGGAGCTCGCATATGCATTGCATATCACATCTCGCATATCATACCATGTTTTACATCATGTTGCTTGCGCATTGCATCGTGGTTAACTGTCGTTTCCTTTGCTTGTGTTCTTGCTTTGGTTAGAGCCAAGAGACGAGTTCATGATTGAGGAACCCGTTGAGTACGCTTACGAAGATCAAGCTTATGTCAACTCGGAGAACATTCCAGGCAAGATGACCATACCCTCGAAATCACTTCTATCTTTGCTTGCTAGTTGCTCGCTCTTTTGCTATGCCGCGATACCTACCACTTGTTATATCATGCCTCCCATATTGCCATGTCAAGCCTCAAACCCACCTTCCCTAGCAAACCGTTGTTTGGCTATGTTACCGCTTTGCTCAGCCCCTCTTATAGCGTTGCTAGTTGCAGGTGAAGATGGAGTTTGTTCCTTGTTGGAACATGATTATTGTTGGGATATCATTATTATATCTTGTTTACTTTAATGCACCTATATATTTGGTAAAGGGTGGAAGGCTCAGCCTTATGCCTGGTGTTTTGTTCCACTCTTGTCGCCCTAGTTTCCGTCAGACCGGTGTTATGTTCCTTGATTTTGTGTTCCTTACGCGGTTGGGTTATAATGGGAACCCTTAACAGTTCGCCTTGAATAAAACTCCTCCAGCAAGGCCCAACCTTGGTTTTACCATTTGCCACCTAAGACTTTTTCCCTTGGGTTCTGCAGACTCAAGGGTCATCTTTATTTTAAACCCCGGGGCGAGTGCTCCTCTGAGTGTTAGTCCAAACTAGAGCCCCTTGCAGCGCCACCTCGGGGAAACTTGAGGGTTGGTTTTAGTTGTATGGATTGCTTATCCGGTGTGCCTGAGAACGAGATATGTGCAGCTCCTATCGGGATTTGTCGGCACATTCGGGTGGCTTTGCTGGTCTTGTTTTAGCATTGTCAAAATGTCTTATAACCGGGATTCCGAGTCTGATCGGGTCTTCCTGGGAGAAGGAATATCCTTCGTTGACCGTGAGAGCTTGTGATGGGCTAAGTTGGGACACCCCTGCAGGTTTTTGAACTTTCGAAAGCCGTGCCCGCGGTTATGGGCAGATGGGAATTTGTTAATATCCGGTTGTGAAAAACTCTTAACTTAATTAAAATGCATCAACCGCATGTGTGGCCGTGATGGTCTCTTTTCAGCGGAGTCCGGGAAGTGAACACGGTTTTGGAGTTATGTTTGTGCATAAGTAGTTTCAGGATCACTTCTTGATCACTTCTAGTTCACGACTGTGCCTTGCTTCTCTTCTCGCTCTCTTTTGCGTAAGTTAGCGCTAGTGCTTGCTGCAGCTCCACCTCACTACCTTTTCCTACCCATAAGATTAAATAGTCTTGATCGCGAGGGTGTGAGATTGTTGAGTCCTCGTGACTCACAGATATTTCCAAACAGTTGTAGGTGCCGATGATACCAGTGCAGGTGACGCAACTGAGCTCAAGTGGGATCCCGATGAAGATCTTGATCGTAGTCTTGTTTCGTTTCCAGTTGATCAGTAGTGGAGACCAGTCGGGCGATCGGGGATCTAGCATTAGGGGTTTTCTTTCTTTATTTGGTTCCGTAGTCGGACCTTGATTGTATTCTGGATGATGTAATGCTATATTCATGTATTGTGTGAAGTGGCGATTGTAAGCCAACTCTTTATCCCTTCCATATTCAGTACATGGGATGTGTAAAGATTACCCCTCTTGCGACATGCCTACTATGCAGTTATACCTCTAAATCGTGCTCCGACACGTGGTAGATATAGCCGCATCGTGGGTGTTACAATCCCGGAGTACCAACTATACCATGCTCCACTAAAAGAAACTATGTTAAAACTGCTTTATGTGATCTTGGAGCTGGTGTTAGTGGTATGCCTCTCTCTTTATATCGTAGACTTCATTTGAATAAGTTGATACCTACTGAAATATCTTTGCAAATGGCTGATAAATCAACTGCTATACCTTTCAGTATTTGTGAGGATGTGTCTGTTGTGGTTGCAAACGTTACTATTTTAACGGACTTTGTTATTCTTGATATTCCCGAGGACGATAGTATGTCTATTATTCTTGGAAGACCCTTTTTGAATACTGCAGGGGCTGTTATTGATTGCACCAAAGGCAATGTAACTTTTCATGTTAATGGAAATGAGCATACGGTACACTTTCCGAGGAAACAACCTCATGTCCACAGTATCAATTCTATTGGGAAAATTCCAACTATTACTATTGGAGGCTTTGAATTTCCTCTTCCTACTGTCAAGAAGAAATATGATATTCTTATTGTTGGGGATGTGCATATCCCCGTTGAGGTAACCTAGTGTTATTTGAAAATTCTCCGGTTCCATGTTACTCGGAATGAGTTTGCTAACAAGACCTGATCAACCTTGTTAGTGGATTCCTTTTGATGAACATTTTATGGATGAATTTAGAAAACACAACTCTCTGTACCCTCTTTTTACTTTCTATTATTTAGTTGAAATAAAGCAAAAATAGTATATATTTTGTCTGTTTTCTGAATTATCAATGCAATAAAAAATACCCCGAAAATAAAAGTTCTCCAAATGCCCTGAAATTTAAATATGTTTTTTCTGGAATATTTGAGAATATCTGGCACTGAGAACACAGCAGGGGGAGCAAGCACCTGGCCATGAGGGTGGAGGGTGCACCCTACCCCCTGGGCGCGCCCCTGCCTCGTGGGCCCATGGTGGCTCCCCTCCACTTATTCTAGATACCACACACTCCTTCCTCCCACAAACATCACTAACTAGCTCAAACCCGAGTCCAAGCTCATCTTGCTACCATTTTGGATCTCCTTGCTCAAAGCTCCATTCAAAAAACTGCTTTGGGGGATTGCTTCTTCGTATGTGACTCCTCCAATGGTCAAATTAGTTTTTGTTCTAGTGCTTTATTCATTGCGTATTTTTGCTACTTAGGTGACCCTGTTCTTGAGCTTGCGTGTAAAATTTATGTGGTCAAAAGTAGTTTTGATGCATGATATTGCCTCTAGGCACTTGTAGGAGTAGTTGCTATCAATTTTGTTGAGTTTGGTTCACTTTTATTTTGAAGTTACTAAAATTTTCAGAAAAAATTGAAGAGATTTTTGGGGGCTCATCGAGCCGAAGCTCGAAGGATAAGCAAAGTGAGGAGGATAAGAGGCCCAAATATAATCTTCCTCGCACCGCGGAGGTTCGGCCATGTGAATGGCCTTGTGATGATTTCTTGAGAGCAGCCAGGATTTATGATGATTTCTTTGAATTGGCTGAGAATGCAGGCCTCACCGCCTTCCTCCACGACCAACGCGAACAGTATCTCTTACTCACCAATATCTTTGTGCAAAACTTTCATTTCACTGCTAGGAGCTCACCACCTATGGTGGAATTTTATTTATATGATGAGCATAAGGAGATGTCACTTCGTGATTTTTGTCGGGTTTGTTTGATCCCTTTCGAGGGCAGCATAGAGGAACCACATCATGACGATGTGGATGGGTTTATTGATACCATTACTGCAGGGGAAACGAGGAAGGTTTCCGACGCACGAATCACTAGCATACACTTTACTGTTCTATGTTACTTTGCTATATTTTCTAGTAGATGCTTAATTGGGCGCGGAAACTGTGGAAACCTGAGTGCCCCTGATATTGTTATTTTGTGCCATGCCTTATTTCGTGATGTCACATTTAGTATGGGCGCTATTATTGCAAAGCGGTTAAATCTTAACCGTACTAAGGGCCCCGTCCTTGGAGGCATCTTCGCCTCGCGCCTCGCTGCACACTTTAACATACCTATTAGGCATTATGAGAAAGAAGAAAAATTGTTGCCTCCTGTCTATCTAGATTATAAGAGTATCGTAGCACATGATTTTATTGTTAAGAATAGGGAAAAGGTGCTTAAGTACAAATTAATATTTGGTAAAAATCATCCTGAGACTATTACCTTGCCTACTACTTCCTTGTTTGATTTATCTGCATGCAAGTACCTTGTTCCGTTGGAGGCCATTCACGCCTACCGGAACCCTACAGCAGCTACAGAGCCAGAGTCGGAACCACAATTTGATCCTCCATGACAGTCTGATTACCAGTGGGATTCGGAGGTGATTGCCAACCAGTGGCAATCTGAGGCTTCATCCCAGTACGACCCCGGCTACAACTTTGGATATCCGCCAGGCCAGCCGTGGCCATGGACCAACTTAGGCCAAAATACTAAGCTTGGGGTGGTACGTATTTCTCACCGACATTACTTTCATGTTCACACACTCATTGCTAGTTTTCGGTGCTCATACTTTTTCATTCTATCATCCATGCTAGTTTATTTTCCTTTTTTCTGCTTTCTTCTTGTGTGTTTAATAAACCTTAAGAAAAACAAAAAAAATTAGTTGTAGCTTTTAATTAAGTTTACTTTCCATGCTTGTAGTAGTAATTAAAAAGAAAACCCAAAAAGATTTCTCGTTCTTCTTTTGCTTGTTGGGAGCTTTCCCGTGTAAATAGTTTTATTTCTTTTCTTTCCTTTGGGGGTCAAGAGGATAATACCATGATTAAAATGTTAAAGTGGCTCTCATATGCATTATTGTTGATCTAACAAGAGCCCATATTACCTTGTCTTCTCTCTTGAATTGAATTCTTGCAGATTCCAGCTTAGTCCAATGCACGTGCCCCATTATTATTTTCCACACTATTTGGTCATGCAAGTGAAAGGCAATAATGATGATTATATGATGAACTTATTGAGATGAGAAAAGTTGGTATGAACTCGACCTCTCTTGTTTTTGTAAATATGATTAGTTCATCGTTCCTGATTCAGCCTATTATGAATAAACATGTTTGCAATGACAATTAGAGATTGTAGTTGCTTATGCCATGCTTAATTAGCTAGGAGCTTATAATGGTTTACCTTGCATGCCAACATGCTATTAAAATGGTTGTGATGTGGTATGATAGGGTGGTATCCTCTTTTGAACGATTCGAGTGGCTTGACTAGGCACATGTTCACGCATGTGGTTGAAATAAAATCAACATAGCCTCTACAATATTTATGTTCATGGTGCATTATATCCTACTCATGCTTGCATTCGGTGTTGATTAATTTTAATGCACGTTCATGACTGTGGTCGCTCTCTAGCTGGTCGCTTCCCAGTCTTTTGCTAGCATTCACCTGTGCTAAGCGGGAATACTGCTTGTGCATCCAATTCCATAAACCCCAAAGTTATTCCATATGAGTCCACCATACCTACCTATATACGGTATCTACCTATCATTTCAAGTAAATTTGTATGTGCCAAACTCTAAACCTTCAAACAAACATTATGTTTTGTATGCTCGAATAGCTCATATATCAACTTAGGTTGTCCGTATCTTCCATGTTAGGCGGGTTATTCTCAAGAGGAGTGGACTCCGCTCCTCACTCACAAGAAAATGGCTGGTCACCGGGATGCCCAGTCCCATGCTTTATGCAAATCAAATCAAAATAACTGCAAACAAAACTCCCTGGGGACTGTTTTTAGTTGGAGGCACTCATTTTTTCGAGCAAGCCATAGATTGATGCTTGTTGGTGGAGGGGGAGTATAAACTTTACCATAATGTGTGTAGCATGGAAGATATCGCCTTCTCTAGATTGTTATGTTGATAATGAAAGTATACCGCTCAAAATATTGTTCATATCTATTTCAAAATCGAGCTCTGGCACCTCTACAAATCCCTGCTTCCCTCTGCGAAGGGCCTATCTATTTACTTTTATGCTGAGTCATCATCCTCTTATTAAAAAGCACCAGTTGGAGAGTGCCGCTGTCATTTGCATTCATTACTGTTAGTTTACATTGAGTATGACTTGACTGGATCTCTTTTAGCATGAATTACAATGTCTAGTCAGTCCTTGATCTTTAAAGGTGCTCTGCATTTATGTTTTGCAGTCTCAGAAAGGGCTAGCGATATACCATCCCTTTATATCATATCATGATTGTTTTGAGAAAGTGTTGTCATCCGAGATTTATTATTATTGCTCGCTAGTTGATTATGGCATTGATATTAGTAAACATGAGACCTAAACGTTATTGTGAATATGATTAGTTCATAATCTTTGCGGAAAACTTGAATGCTGGCTTTACATATTTACAACAACAAGAGCAAACAGAGTTTGTGAAAGTTTTTCTTTATCACTTTCAGTTTATCAACTGAATTGCTTGAGGACAAGCAAAGGTTTAAGCTTGGGGGAGTTGATACATCTCCGTCGTATCTACTTTTCCAAACACTTTTGCCCTTGTTTTGGACTCTAACTTGCATGATTTGAATGGAACTAACCCGGACTGACGTTGTTTTCAGCAGAATTGCCATGGTGTTATTTTTGTGCAGAAATATAAGTTCTCGGAATGACATGAAAATCAACGGAGAATTAGTTTGGAATATATAAAAAATACTGGAAGGAAGATCCACGTCAGGGGGGCCTCCACCTGTCCACGAGGGTGGGGGCGCCCCCTACCCCCTGGTCACGCCCCCTGCCTCGTGGGCCCCTGACGCTCCACCGACCTCAACCTTGACTCCATATATTCACTTTCGGGGAGAAAAAACCAGGGATAAGGATTCATCACGTTTTACGATACGGAGCCGCCGCCAAGCCCTAAACTCTCTCGGGAGGGCTGATCAGGAGTCCGTTCGGGGCTCCAGAGTGGGGAATCCGTCGCCATCGTCATCATCAACCATCCTCCATCACCAATTTCATGACTGTCACCGCCGTTCGTGAGTAATTCTATCGTAGGCTTGCTGGACGGTGATGGGTTGGATGAGATTTATCATGTAATCAAGTTAGTTTTGTTAGGGTTTGATCCCTAGTATCCACTATGTTCTGAGATTGATGTTGCTATGACTTTGCTATGCTTAATGCTTGTCACTAGGGCCCGAGTGCCATGATTTCAGATCTTAACCTATTATGTTTTCATCAATATAAGAGAGTTCTTAATCCTATCTTGCAAGTCTATAGTCACCTATTATGTGTTATGATTCGTTAACCCCGAAGTGACAATAATCGGGATACTTACCGGTGATGATCGTAGTTTGAGGAGTTCATGTATTCACTATCTGTTAATGCTTTGGTCCGGTACTCTATTAAAAGGAGGCCTTAATTTCCCTTAGTTTCCAATAGGACCTCGCTGCCACGGGAGGGTAGGACAAAAGATGTCATGCAAGTTCTTTTCCATAAGCACGTATGACTATATTCGGAATACAAGCCTACATTAAGTTGATGAATTGGAGCTAGTTCTGTGTCACCCTTGGTTATGACTGTTACATGATGAACCGCATCCGGCATAATTCTCTATCACAGATCCATTGCCTACGAGCTTTCCATATATTGTTCTTCGGTTATTTACTTTTCTGTTGCTATTGTTACCATCACTATAAAACACCAAAAATATTACTTTTGCTACCGTTACCTTTTACTACTGGTACCACTACTATCATATTACTTTGCTACTAAACACTTTGCTGCAGATATTAAGTTTCCAGGTGTGGTTGAATTGACAACTCAGCTGCTAATACTTGAGAATATTCTTTGGCTCCCCTTGTGTCGAATCAATAAATTTGGGTTGAATACTCAACCCTCGAAAATTGTTGTGAGCCCCTATACTTGTGGGTTATCAGGTCCCACCTGTCAGTTCACATAGGGAAAAGGTCAGATAAACACAAATTTACGCAGGCGCGACAAGACTCCACCCCATGCACGGGAATTACCTGGTTGTGTGTGTGTCTGTCAGGGCCTGATGTGTGCGCATGCACGTGTAGGTTGAGCACTTGAGCGTGAGAGTGTGTGCTCATCGTGTGGTGTACTGGTGTGTGCATGCATGCGTGCGTGTGTGCGTGTGAGTGTTGCATGCGTGCGTGGCTACGTGTGTACATGTGAGTGTTGCGTGCGTGCGTGGGTGCATGTGTTCGTGTGTAGCGACCCAACCTCAAACGGTCAAGTCTCTCTGCTTCGGTGTCATCCCTGGATCGGTAATGCTGACACACACAGTACTCGAAGGATTTATAACAGAGTAGCAACCACACACTTATTACATCGAATATCTCAAAAATAGAACTTATTACAATAAATATGGCTTAAGGCCATCTAAAACGATAACAATGGAAGACTTGGAAGATAAAGTGAGTCCATCAACTCCAACGGCATAGCTGAGTGCACGACAAACCACCTATCGCATCTTACTCCTCATCTGAAAAGTCTGCAATATAATACGTTGCAGCCCAAAAACGGGTCAGCACATGGAATATGCTGGCAATGTAACATAGTAGAGCAATGAATAGATAAATGCTATCACTACATGCATATATGGATGGTGGAGGTTCTATGGTTATATGGTTTTTGCGAAAAGCCAATTTATCCCTACAACAAAGGAATATATTTTATTTAACTATCATGGTAGTTGAAACATTGAGAATGGTACCACCATCTCAATCCCAATTAAAAGTAAGTATCATCCCAACAAATTAAATTAGAGTCATGAGATACAGTAGGATAATCCAAGTACTAGATACTCAAGATGTCCATAACCGGGGACACGACTAACCATGATTAGTTTGTACACTCTGCAGAGCTTTGCGCACTTTTCCCCACAAGACTCAATCTCCTCCGTTGTATTTCTTGCACTGCACGGTGTTTGAGAAACGGATGACCGAGACACAGCCTTTCAGAAGCATTAACTCTTTACTCCGGGTGGACAGTTACACCTACTTTCCCTCGACATCTGCTAGGCCACCACTGAAAGAGGTCACACAACATACTCAACTATGCCAGAGCCTATAATGGCTGCACACGGAAGTTTCTAGTATGAATGATCTTTTGATCCCTTTGAGCCTGGGTGGAAGACCGTAGGAGGATCACATGGTATATCCCCGGGATCTCCTAGGACAACACTGGTATATCCCCAGGTGCCCAAAACAAGCAATCCACCCAGATGTGTATTAAAGTTGCCACCTTAAGTTGAACCATTAATTAACAATCTCGCATCTGTCATTGATACACTCAAACCCAATCCACGTCTATGAGCATAGCACAGCAATATAAGCATAACATAGAAGTAACTCCCAGGGTTTGATATTAAAACACAGCAATATGTTCTACCTCATCATCTACTTCCCAATACCCACAAGTTGATCACATACTAATCATGCAATGTTTGGGGATTGGAAATGCATAAAAAATGGGTATGAAAGAAGTATGATCGATGTGTTACTTGCCTTGCTGATGATCCGCAAAACGTAGAGACTCGTAGTAGCACGCTTCGCACTCTGGGTGTTCTATCGCAAACAAACAATAGCATACATAAGCAATCAAGAAAATATGCACGGGTAAATCTCAAATAAGATCTAACCAGAAAGTTCAACTGAAGAACTCCGATTTGCAAAAAGAATCAAATTAGACGGAGCAACGAAACACAAACTACGAAAGAAACAAGATCCGATTACTAATCTGGACTAAAGTCAAATTTTACAGTACCAAAATCTTGTTCAAGTTGGTTAAACAGAAAGAGGTCTTCGAGACGAAGATCTAGGCGCTTGAATCGCCTGATTCCGATAAACGAGCGAAAAGATAAACTAAAATGAAAATTAGGGCACAAATCACGATCAGAAATTATCGCGGAAAACCCTGGAAAAAAACTAACGAACAGGCTAACAAACAAACGTTCGCTGTCTGTGAAAAACGGGTGAACGGCGTTCGTCAAAATGACCATACGGACGAACGTCCGCTACTTAACTAAACCGCAAAAAACCGGAATAAAAGAGATCTAAAGAAAAAAACCA
Organism: Triticum aestivum; assembly: GCF_018294505.1. Taxonomy (NCBI): domain Eukaryota; kingdom Viridiplantae; phylum Streptophyta; class Magnoliopsida; order Poales; family Poaceae; genus Triticum; species Triticum aestivum. The sequence goes on from NC_057806.1 coordinate 140,217,838, forward strand.
ATCTTAGGGTTTCTAAAACAACTGAACGGTCAACGGTCAACGGTGGCGGCTCGGCGAAGTCCGGTGACAGCAGCAGCGGCTCGGGCGAGGCGGCGGGGTGGCGCCGCGGCGGCTAGCGCGGGTGGCCGCGCGGCGGCAGGGCTAGGGTTAGGGCGGGACACGGGGCAAGGGGCGGGCTGGGGCAGCCTCGGTGGCTTATAAGGCCGGCCGGGGGGAGGAGTCCGGGTCGAAACTGGCCCGTTAAGTCGGTTTCCTTTTTTTTAAATAAGTCCTGACGTAGAAAAATAAAGAAAAGAAATACTAAACGGACTCCAAAAATCCCGAAACAAAATTTCCCCGTCCTCTAAAAATATGCCGGACATGGTGAACATTTATTTGGTCCTATAATGAAATTTTGAAAAACGTGTATTTTTCCTAATTCAAATAAAATAGCAATAGAACTCTAAATAAAAAATCGTTTATTTGATTTTAATATTTTTCCTCCAATATTTCATTTATTTTGAAGAAGTCATATTATCTCCTCTCATATATTTTAATTTCGAAATATTTCGGAGAGAAAAGATCATTAAAACCAAAATGATCCTTGTTTCAATATTTGATAGAATTCAAATATGAAAATCGTGAAATCCCCAACTCTCTCCGCGGGTCCTTGAGTTGCTTAGGATTTCGAGGATCGTGAAATGAAAATGCAATAAAATATGATATGCATGAATGACCAATGTATAACATTCCAAATTGAAAATTTGGGATGTTACATCTGTGAGTGTTGCGTGCATGTAGTTCGGTGTGCCCGCAGTATGACCTATGATATGATATGCATGAATGACCTATGTATAATCACCACACCAGCTCCTGTGTGTTAAAACAGATGGCTCAGCATACCAATACAAGGCCACCTTGTCCGTTGTGCCCGCGGTCATGACTTTGAACCACCGTCCAATATTTTTTTGTCGTTTGTTTTCATTCTTACTAGCAAGATGCACGTGCGTTGCACGTAACATCAAGATAACTGGCCTTCTTGCATACAGGGCCTCGAATGGTGCCATCTTCAAACTGGCCTGGTAGCTATTGTTGTACGAGAATTCTGTGTAAGGCAAATTATCATCCCAACTAGATCCATAGACTAATGCACAAGCTCTCAACATGTCCTCCAGAATCTGATTGACTCTCTCTGTCTGTCCATCTGTCTACGGGTGAAAAGCTGTACTGAACTCCAACCTGGTTCCCAAAGTTTGATGTAGATGGTGCCAAAACTTTGAAGTAAACTGTGTTCCTCTATCTGATATGATGGTCCTCGGAACTCCGTGCAGACATACGATCCTGGTCATATATATCTTGGCCAACTTCGCATTTGTATAAGTGGTTTTCACTGGGATAAAGTGAGCTACTTTGGTCAAGTGATCCACTACTACCCAGATTGAATCATATCCCGGTCAGGTCCTAGGCAATCCGGTGATAAAGTCCATGCCAAGATAATCCCACTTCCATTCGGGTATCGGCATAGGCTGCAGTAATCCTACGGGCTTCTGATGTTCTGCCTTCACTCTCTGATATACATCACATATAGCTACATACTCGGCAACATCCTTCTTCATACCAGTCCACCAGAAACGCTCCTTCAAATCCAAATACATCTTGGTGTTTCCAGGGTGTATCGAGTATGGTGAATCATGAGCTTCCTGTAATATCAACTTTCTGAGCTCCACACTATTGGGCACATATGTACGTTCTTCAAACCACAAGGTGTCGTGCTCATCCTCATGAAAACCTTTGGCTTTGCCTTCACTCATCTTCTCCTTTATTTCGACAATTTCTTTGTCATCCTTCTGAGCTGCTCGAATCTTTTCCAACAATGTCGACTGAACCTCCAATGTTGCAACAAAACCTTTAGGAACTATCTCCAAACGTAGCTCCCTAAGATCTTCTACCAACTCCTTTGGCATTCCTCTGCTTATGAGGGTGTTGGCGTAAGTCTTTCGGCTCAAAGCATCTGCTACGACATTTGCCTTGCTTGGATGATAGTGCAATTTCATATTGTAATCCTTTTATGAGCTCCAACCATCTCCTCTGCCTGAGGTTCAACTCCTTCTGAGTAAAAATGTACTTCAAACTCTTGTGATCCGTGTACACATCACAATGGTTCCCAATAAGAAAATGTCTCCAGGTCTTGAGTGCATGCACTACCGCTGCTAAATCCAAATCATGCGTGGCATAATTCAATTCGTGTGGTTTAAGTTGTTGTGAGGCATATGAAGCAACACTTCCATATTGCATAAGTACTCCTCCAAGTCCTAAGCGAGAGGCGTCGCAATACACTTGGAAATCCTTGCGTATATCCGGCAGAATCAGCATTGCGGCTGTAGTCAAACGTTTCTTCAACTCCTGGAAACTTGCTTCACATTCTTCAGTCCAATGGAACTTACTATCCTTCTTCAACAATGCCGTCATGGGCTTTGCAATCTTAGAAAAATTCTCAATAAATCTCCGATAGTATCCCGCGAGTCCAAGAAACTCTCCAACCGAGGTGGGTGTCGATGTCAAAACCGACGGATCTCGGGTAGGGGGTCCCGAACTGTGCGTCTAAGGCGGATGGTAACAGGAGGCAAGGGACACGATGTTTACCCAGGTTCGGGCCCTCTTGATGGAGGTAATACCCTACGTCCTGCTTGATTGTTCTTGATGATATGAGTATTACAAGAGTTGATCTACCACGAGATCGTAGAGGCTAAACCCTAGAAGCTAGCCTATGGTATGATTGTATGTTGTCATATGGACTAAACCCTCCGGTTTATATGGACAGCGGAGGGGGCTAGGGTTACACAGAGTCGGTTACAAGGGAGGAGATCTACATATCCGTATTGCCTAGCTTGCCTTCCACGCCAAGGAGAGTCCCATCTGGACACGGGACGAAGTCTTCAATCTTGTATCTTCATAGTCCAACAGTCCGGCCAAAGGATATAGTCCGGCTGTCCGGAGACCCCCTAATCCAGGACTCCCTCAATAGCCCCTGAACCAGGCTTCAGTGACGATGAGTCCGGCGCACAGTATTGTCTTCGGCATTGCAAGGCGGGTTCCTCCTCCGAGTACTCCATAGAAGATTTTGAACACAAGGATAGCGTCCGGCTCTGCAAAATAATTTCCACATACCACCGTAGAGAGAATAATATTTCCACAAATCTAATTTGCTGACGCGTTTTCACAGCACGATGTCAAGGCATGGCCCAGTCATCATCCGAACCATTTTTCCCCAACCAACACTACACATATTGCGAGGCGGTTTTCTTGACACGTCTTGTCGAAGCATAGATCATGCCCCCCTTATTACGGGATTCTCATCAATACGGACATGGGTAACCCACTCGTGCTTGTTGGTATGACTCCTCGATTTTAGGCGAGTCCAAAATGGCCGCGAGGAGGACGCTTGACATTCACCCTCTTTATAAAGAGGCCAAGACCTGTCCTTTTTTACTCTCACGCTCAATCGAATCCTTCCCCCGCCTCGAGTTCCAACACCCAAGGCTCAGGCCAGGTGCTTCGGACCTTCAACCATGTCCGGATCCAACCTCCAAGGTCGGTGGATTCCTTCCTCTGTCACAGAGGAGGACATCAAGAAGCTGAGAGAGGCCACGTATCTGACCGCCGAAATCTCACACAGGCTGCCTGCCCGAGGGCAGGTCATCCCCACTCCCGAATCCAACGAGAGTGTCGTGTTCATCTCCCACTTCCTCCGAGGGATAGGCCTCGCTCTGGACCCCTTTGTTAGGGGGCTCATGTTCTATTATGGGCTGGACTTCCATGATCTGGCCCCCGGATTCCCTCCTTCACATCCCGTCGTTCATCGTCGTTTGTGAGGCCTTCCTCCGCATTACCCCTCACTTCGGCATGTGGCTCAAGACCTTCAATGTGAAGTCGAAGATGATCGAGGGGCGGCACGCAGAGTGCGGAGGTGCCGTAATAAGCAGAAGCGATGATGCTCCATGGCCAGAGGGTTCCTTCCCGGAGGTGTCTAGTTTGTGGCAGCGGGAGTGGTTTTATATCACAGCTCCCCAAAGTGCCAAGTGGGTAGCCGCCCCTGCCTTTCGCTCGGGCCCCCCACCACAACTGACGTCATGGATCAGCAGGGGGCTGAGCTGGGGTCCGGCAAACGATGTGCCGATATTGCAGAGCTGCGTCCGAGATCTCTTTGAGAGAGATTTCAGCCTGGTCGAGTCCAGCCTTGCAAATGTCGACCCCTCCATATGTGGGAATTCAACCCGGAAGGACCGCACACTATTCAGCACTTCCTCGGCATGATGCTCGAAGAGATGTATAAATTGTGCTTCGGACCCCAAATAGAGTGTCTGGACACCACCGAGGATGTGGGTCTGAGCTGCAACCGCCCTGATAACCAAGTAAGTAATCCCATGGTCGAACATGTTGTCCTTTTATTTATCATGACATCATTCTGAAAAGTCGCTCTTTGACCAGGACTAGATAACAAAGGCGAAGATGATCAGGTGTTCGGGCCCCCTTCCCAAAGGCTTGGCCAATCCGGTACTGGACAGAATGCTCGAGCCAGTGCCTCATCAGGTGCCCTCAAAGGAAGATGAAGGGGGAATAAAGAGGCCGAAAGCGGGCCTCACTCGCTACTCATCCCAACCGGGGGAATGAGCACCTCCGCGAGGGAGGATAACCAAGGAGAAGAATCTCACATTCCCTCTCCCCGAGGAAGGAAGAGGATCACCTCCGAGGATCCGGAAACCACGGTTTCCAAACGGGAGAAGAAATCTTCACCAGAGGGTCCTTCCTCGGAGGGTATTCTTGTCGCACAATGTCCGCACGGGGATCAGCCCTCTACCGAGCTATAAGTAATCAAAAGGTATTTTAATAGTGTGTCCTACCTTACTTCTGGAGATAATAACCGAAGCTTATATCTTGTTGTTCGGATCGTAGCCCTTCTCGACAGAGTTCGTCTTCGGGGGATCTTCTTCCGGAGATGATGGAGAGCGAAATGCCTCCCCCTGCTACCCCGCCTCATGAGGAGGGCGACCCTGAAGTGTCGTCGCGGTGGGTCTCTCCTGATCCGCCAAGGCCAGAGGGTAATACTTTGGCTACCCGGAGTCCTTAGTGTTCGGCTCCTAAAGAGAGCAACAGAAAGAGTCTGGAACCGTACAGTGTGCGGTCGAACGCACTGAAGGATCTTCTGGAGCAAGCAGCCATCTCAGAAGCACATCGTACGCTAACGGTAATTGAAAGGATTTCATCCGCTGAAAGCAGATTGCATGAAGCTTTTATGAGTTTGTTGAAAGGCTTTGAGGTACGTGAAATAGTGTATGTTTTTGACAGTACTGCACACGGTCCTATGCAGATAGTAGCCCCTGAGACTCTGGTCGTCGTCGAAAACGGCGGCAAACAGAGGATCATAGTCCCAGGTAATAACCAGACCGCCTTTATGTGAAGGTGGCTGAAGCTCCGGTGGCTAGCCGGACAGATGGGTTTGCCAAGCTAAAGCGGCAACTTGATGCGGCAGATGCCGACATCGTGCTTGTCAATAAGTGGCTTGACGAGGCACGGGGTAAGTGATTTTTCTGGTGAGCAACACATAGTAAGAGGAGCATGATGCAATTATCTTTAATATGTTGTGACTGTAGATGGAGCTGCCACCGTGGAGTACCTTCAGGTGGAGCTTGCCCGAGCCAAGGAACAAGCAAGGAATAGCGATGCGGCCGCCCTAAAGGCGGTCGAAGAGCTGAGGGCCGAACATGCCGTGCATCGCCAGAGTAAGGAAAGAATAGCCAAGATGGCCGTTGAGTTGAAGGATGCCGCTGACCGTTACCAGCTTCTTGAAAAAGAAAGCCGAGCGAAGGCGACGGACCTGGAGAAGGCCATGGTAGCAGCCAAGGAAGCCCGCTCCAAAATCAGAGCGACGAAGGAGGAGCTGCGTCAAGCTGCGGATATCGTGGCTGGGAAGCCCTTCTTGTTGTGGACTAAGTTCGGAGATCTGAAGTATGCTCCTCTTGATCAACTATGGAGTTCTGCGGACGCCTACGTGGATTTGGCAGGAAGTGCTGCCGATGCGGCTGAGTACTTCAAGGATAAAAAAGATTGTGAAGTGGAAAAGCTGTTCTGGTCACAATTCCATGCTCCAGTGCGTCCGCTGCTGTTGGATGAGCGAATGGCCTAGTGGGCCGAGCTCCATAGATTGTCCGGACTTGCCATGAGGTCTGTTGTGGATCATCTGTGGCCGAGAGGGCCAAGGCCGAATAGTTACTTTAGCTTAGTGCAACAATTCCTTGGTGTTGTGCCGCACATCGACGCTATGAAGAGGTCGGCATGCATAAAGGGTGCGCGCATGGCATTTGCCCGTGTCAAAACATACTGGGCAGAGATGGAGGACACCACTATTGCAACACAGGGTTCGGCCGTGGGCCGAGTGGCTGTCGAGCACTACTTTGAGGAGGTCCTTGAGGGCGCTCGTCCGATAGAGGCTCAGTGCTCGAAAAATATTATGTTCTAGTGACATGTATTCCCATTGTAAAAACAATGTTTTTTGAATTATAAAGGCAGTGTTTATACTTTTGCCTGAAAGTATTATGATGCCTCCTGTGCGGCCGCTTATGTATATATGTATATAACCTGAAAGTTTGCAGTCGTCGGCTTCCGCCCCCACGCATATAATGCAGGGGTGTTCGCAAAAAGCGTGTATTCACACTTGATCCAACGTATTGGTCCATGAAGGAGGTGGTAGCGCAGCAAACGAGGCAATCGGACTATATTACTTTAACACTTTCACTTAGCCATAGGAGTTTGACGGTGGGGCTACTATATAGCCCCTGGTACTTCTGCGCTCATCCGAATACGGGGTGCGTACGTACATGCCCGGGAAACGGCCCTTCGTTAATGCAGAGGAATCCCGAAGATTCCCTTGAGTCATTGAGTGGTTGACCAGTCTCGCGCTACATCATGACAGTCAGTTTTCGGCTTTCTCTATTGAGGTGCTCATCCGGATGAACTAGGGCACAATCGCAGTAGTTCTCCCAGTGCTACCTTAGCCTATATAGTGGAATGTAAGGTACCAAAACATGGGAGCCGGGCAAACCCAACATTTGACCAAAGACATGATTCGGAGCTGATGCATATAAGGCCAAACTCGCGACGCCGAACACTCCCTAAGGTATTCGGTCTTTATCACATATACCGGGCTGAATAATGCCCTGAAATAATAAACCCTGAGTGTCCAGGTACGTGCAATGTCCTCATGTGGCCACATGCCAATAACGTCAGTATCCTTCTCAGTTGTATTGAGTATCCAGAGGATGTGAACAACAAGAGATAGTAAAAAAGATTTACGCAGGGTCTTAATCTGAAAAGAAACCTTTGAGTGGGTCCCTGCTGCACGTCTGCGCCAGTGTCTCCATTGTGCCGTGCCCTGGACGGGTGTAGCACGATTGTCATATGTAAAAGACAAGAACTTAGGTGAAAGTTGCCCTGCCAGAAAATTGGTTATTATCAATAAACCATTAAAATTCAAAATAAGTCAAGTTTGAGCCGGACTAGCCCTGATTACACGCGGGAAGCCCCTGGTACCATTTATGAGGGTTTGACCATCAAACCAATCGCATGTGTATGTGGTGATGCACCGAACTCATCTAACCGTGTCTGTGGTCTTGACGACCTATCATTTTTTCTAGTTGGTGAGGTCGTCTAGTGTTTGGCTGTTAAAGCCACCGCACATTCTTCCGCGCGTAGAGAATGCTCAGTGTTTCCGCTAACTGTGATGGTGCCCCGTGGACCGGGCATCTTGAGCTTGAGAGAAGCGTAATGCTGTATTGCATTAAAACGAGCGAAAGCCGCTCTTCCGAGTAGTGCTTGGTAGCCACTTCGGAATGGAGCAATGTAGAAAGTTAACCTTTCGCTTCGGAAGTTGTCGGGAGAGCCAAATACAACCTTTGGTAATAGAGAGCCCGTACAGCGGGCCTCTGGGCCTGGTATTACTCCCTTGAAGGCAGTATTACTGTGGCTTATTTGTGTCGGGTATATCCCCATTTCGAGGACTGTGTCCGGATATATCAGGTTTAGACCACTGCCACCGTCCATGAGGACTCGTGTGAGATGGTATCCGTTTATTATTGGGTCTAACACCAAGGCAGCCAATCCTTCGTGCCGGATGCTTGTCGCGTGATCCCCGCGATCAAAAGTGATCGGGCAGGCCAACCAGGGGTTGAACCTAGGGGTGATGGACTCTATGGAGCATGTGTCTCGGAGTGCATGTTTGCTTCTCCTCTTCATCACATGGATCATGTTTACTGTTTTAACTTCTGGTGGGAATTTTTTCTGTCCTCCAGTGCTTTGCTAGCGAGGCTCGTCCTCGTCTTTGCTTGGTGTCTCCCCCCCCCCTTATGTTCAGTGTTTAGCTTACCAGCCTGCTTGAAGACCCAGCATTCTCTATGGGTGTGATTTGCAGGTTTACCGGGGGTGCCATGAATCTGACATAGTTTGTCAAGAATCTTGTTTAGGCCAGACGGTCCATCTCTGCTGCCTTTGAAAGGATTTTTCCGCTGACCTCGTCAAGAGTCCCTGAATCCGGCGTTTACTGCCATATTATCTGGGCTATCTTCTTTATTTCGATGCTTTCTTTTATTGCATCGTGGTTTTCCATTATCATCCCTGACTTCGGATGTGCTTGGGTCGCTGGTGCTACTACGGGCTAACCAGTTGTCTTCGCCCGCGCAAAAGCAGGTCATGAGGCTTGTTAGGGCTGCCATTGTTCTTTGTTTTTCTTGGCCGAGGTGTCTGGCGAGCCATTCATCTCGGACACTGTGTTTGAAAGCTGCTAAGGCTTCAGCGTCTGGACAGTCGACGATTTGGTTCTTCTTGGTGAGAAACCTGTTCCAAAGCTTTCGGGCGGACTCTCCGGACTGTTGAATTATATGACTTAAATCGTCTGCATCCGGAGGTCGGACGTAGGTCCCTTGCAAATTAGCCCGGAAAGCGTCCTCGAGCTCCTCCCAACTTCCAATTGAGTTTTCGGGGAGGCTTTTCAGCCAGTGCCGAGCTGGTCCTTTAAGCTTGAGGGGCAAGTATTTAATGGCATGGAGATCGTCTCCGCGAGCCATATGGATATGGAGGATAAAGTCCTCAATCCAGACCCCAGGGTCTGTGGTCCTGTCGTATGCCTCTATGTTCACTGGTTTGAATCCTTCTGGGAATTCGTGGTCCAACACCTCATTGGTGAAACATAGGGGCTGTGCGGCACCCCTGTATTGGGATGTGCCATGGCGTTTGGATGGTTGTAGTATTTGGTTTTGATTTTGTGCCGGAGCGTGCTTCCTATATCCATAGATGGATATGGTCGTACCAGATTTTTGGCGCAAGTCCTCACGTAGATTGTGTGTTGACTTATGTGCGACTTTGCTAGCCGCTCTATCGTGGTCACAAGGTGGTGGATCCAGCCGGTTGCCCGTTTCATTGTTTGGTTGTGTGGGCTCTAAGGCCTCATCGTTGAATTCAGGTAATAGCTTGCGCTTTGGATAGCTCTTTGTGTGGTAACTTCCACCATACTTTGCTTCGTTGTCGAGCCCTTTGTTCCACCTGCTTTTGAGTGTATTCTGTGCGGCCTTAAGCCTTTGATTCTGCTTTTTCAGACTGCTCACTGTGGCAATAATCCTTCTGCGGAGGTTCTCTTGCTCCGAGTGCGTTTCCGGGATGATGTGTGCATCTTCGTCCGGACTGTTTTCCTCTCCAGAGGGGGGTTGATGAGGTTTATCCTCGGCGTCGCCATGTTCGGATGTCTGATCTGTACTATGTTCGCCGCTTGCAGCTTCATCATGCTCTGCCGCCGGGGCAATGTGGTCATCGTTTCCTCTGGAGTCGACTGGAGTATTATTTTCTCTTGCGTTGTTATCGCTGTTTTTGCTATGGCGGGACTTAGAGCGGCACCATGGACGTCGGCGCTTGGGTTGCTTCATGGAGGGGTCATCCTCCGTTGTCTCTTCGCCATTGCCTTCTTTGGGTGTATCCCCCATGTATATGTCATGTGATGAAGTGGCTGTCCGGCGCCCTGTGGGCGCTGGTTCCTGTTCGTCTCCTGCATCTTCGTCCATGCAGTCGATGTCTTCGGAGTCGAAGTTGAGCATGTTGGTTAAGTCGTCGATAGTGGCTACTAAGTGGGTGGTGGGTGGGCAGCGAATTCCTTCGTCGTCCGCATCCCATTCTAGCCGGACGTAGTTCGGCCAAGGTTCTCCTGACAAGGAGAGAGACCTTAATGAATTTAGCACATCACCGAAAGGCAAGTGCTGAAAGATATCCGCGGAGGTGAACTCCATGATCGGCGCCCAGTCGGATGCGATGGGCACGGATGCAAGCGGCTCGGAGTCCATGGCCGGAGACGAATCCAGTGGTTCGGCGACACGGCTCTCGTAAGGGGTGAAGTCAGTATCCGGCTCCATCGCCATTGAGAGTGCAGCCTCCATTGCGGGGTCTATCCCTCCGTCCTTGGATGGCGCGATTTGCTCTGGGTTGAAGCCGGAGTAGTTGCAGATGTGATCTCCCAAACACTGTCCGATGATAGAGTTACGTCGTGCTTGTCGTGACTGTGCAGCGCACCTGACACAGGCTCGAATCCGTCGAAGATCAAGTCTCCGCGGATGTCGGCAGTGTAGTTTAAGTTTCCGAATCTGACCTGATGGCCAGGGGCGTAGCTCTCAATCTGCTCCAGATGGCCAAGCTAATTGGCCCGCAGTGCGAAGCCGCCGAATAAAAAGATCTGTCCGGGGAGGAAAACCTCACCTTGGACCGCATCGCTGCCGATAATCGAAAGAGCCACCAATGTCGGTGTCAAAACCGGCGGATCTCGGGTAGGGGGTCCCGAACTGTGCGTCTAAGGCGGATGGTAACCGGAGGCAGGGGATACGATGTTTACCCAAGTTCGGGCCCTCTTGATGGAGGTAATACCCTACGTCCTGCTTGATTGTTCTTGATGATATGAGTATTACAAGAGTTGATCTACCACGAGATCGTAGAGGCTAAACCCTAGAAGCTAGCCTATGGTATGATTGTATGTTGTCCTACTGACTAAACCCTCCGGTTTATATAGACATCGGAGGGGGCTAGGGTTACACAGAGTCGGTTACAAGGGAGAAGATCTACATATCCGTATTGCCTAGCTTGCCTTCCACGCCAAGGAGAGTCCCATCCAGACATGGGACGAAGTCTTCAATCTTGTATCTTCATAGTCCAACAGTCCAGCCAAAGGATATAGTCCAGCTGTCCGGAGACCCCCTAATCCAGGACACCCTCAGTGGGTGCCAACCCCTCAGTGACTGATTTAACCTTGGTAGGGTCCACTGCTATACCTTCTCCTGATATAACTTGTCCAACAAATCCAACTTCCTTAAACCAAAACTCACATTTGCTGAACTTGGCATATAATTGATGTTCCCTAAGCTTCTCGAGAACTAACCGCAAATGCTCCTTATGTTCCTCTTCGTTCTTTGAGTATACTAAAATATCATCAATGAACACCACGACAAATTTATCCAAGAACTTTGTGAATACCTTGTTCATCATACTCATGAAATAGGCGGGGGCATTAGTCAATCCAAATGACATAACTGTATACTCATATAGCCCATACCTTATGGTGAACACTGTTTTGGGTATATCTTTTTCCCTAATCTTCAGCTGGTGGTAACCTGATCGCCAGTCGATCTTCCAAAACACCTTTGCTCCTTGCAGCTGGTCAAACAAATCAATGATCATTGGCAGTGGGTACTTATTCTTGATCGTTACTTCATTCAATGCCGATAATCAACAACCATTCTTAGGGACTTATCCTTCTTCTCAACCAATAGCACTGGGGCTCCCATGGTGATGAGCTCCGTCGAATGTAACCTTTCTCCAATAACTCCTTAATATGTTTCTTGATCTCCTCCAGATCATTTGCGGGCGTCCGGTATGGTCTCTTTGATATTGGCCCGGTGCCTGGAAACAACTCTATCAAGAACTCTATGTCTCGATCTGGCGGCATGCTTGGTAACTCCTCTGGAAATACATCCGGCTAATCCTTCACGACAGGCACTTCCTCCTGAACAACTCCCGTGAGAGAATGTACTTGGGTTCTCCTTGGTGAATGCCTGGATACATACTTGATCCTTTTTCCCTCTAGGGTGGTGAGCAAAATCGACTTACTCGCGCAATCGATGTTTCCCCCATACATCGATAGCCAATCCATTCCTAGTATCACATCTAATCCTTGTGACTCCAAAATTATCAGGTCTGAGGGGCAAACATGGCTTCCAATGGTCAACGGCATCTGAAAACATCCTTGACTTGCCATATACTCGGCTCCTGGCAAACTTACTAACATGGGTGTCCTAAGTACCTTAGTGGGCAACTTATACTTATCCACGAATCCCCTTGATATGTATGAATGCGATGCACCAGTATCGAAAAGAACAATTGCAGTGAACGACTTAACCAAAAACTTATCAATAACTGCATCAGGCTGCTCCTCAACTTCCTCCACGTTCACATGGTTCACTTGTCCCTTATTGAAAGGGTTGGGCTTCTTCCCAACGCTTCCATTGCCATTGCCGTTCTTCAATTCCGGACAATCGTTGGCGTAGTACCCAGTCTTTCCGCACTTGAAACAAGTAATGTGGCTTTGATCCTTCTTGGCGGGTGTGGCTGGGTTAGAGCGGTTCTGATTGTTGCTTGCTCCATTCCCATTCCCATTCCTTGGGCCATTATGATTATGGGAACTTCATCCATTGTGAGTGTGGCCTCCATGGTTATGGACAAGTCCTCCCGAGTTCGGGGTGAGATGAGGCTTCTGCTGGGCTCCAGAATTGTACTTCCCCTGTCCATACTTCCTCTTGTGATTTTCTATCTGCTACTGCTTCCCTTCGATCATGAGAGCTTTGTCTACCAACTCCTGGTAGTTGTTGAATGTTTCCACCATCAACTGCATGCTCATCTCATCATTTAGCCCTTCCATAAACTTCTCCTGCTTCGCGGCATCTGTGGGCACATCATTAGGGGCATAACGAGATAGCTTACTAAACTCATCTATGTACTAACCCACAGTACGATTTCCCTGGCGCAAGTTGCGAAACTCACGCTTCTTCATGTTCATAGCTCCAGTGGATACGTGGGCAGTGTGGAATGCTTGCTAAAACTTCTCCCAAGTGACATTGGCTATAGGAAAAGTGGTTGTGTAATTCTCCCACCATGCGGCTGCTGGTCCATCCAATTGGTGTGCGGCAAAATGCACCTTCTCCGCATTTGTGTAACCTGCGGTGGTCAACTCCCTTCCTATCCTGTGCAGCCAATCATCAGCTACTATGGGCTCAGTGCTACTGGAAAACACCGGTGGCTGCATCCTCAGAAAACGGGCTAAGTTGTCAACAGGTGGTGGTGGCGGTGGGTTATTGTTGTTGTTGTTGCCTTGGTTCTGAACTAACATCTGCATCAAGGTATTCTGCTGCTGGATCAACTGAGTGAGCTCCAGTGGGAAAGCAAAACCAGGGTCACGTCTCAGAGGCATCTGATGGGTTTAGGGGGAAGAGTTTAGAATAGAATGAGGTCTAGTGAGAAAGAACTACCCATATGCACATGAGACAAACACAATCATATCATATCACTCAATCAATCCAGCAAGGACATACAAACGGTCTAGAGCTATCGTTAAAAGTGCTCTGACTATTACTATATACATCGGGAAAAACTACTAGTCATTTGGTGGTCATCTAGAAATATTGCTCGGTGGAAGACTCCATGATATCCGCTCCAGCTTCGTCTTCATAGTCATCATCACTATCGTCGGGGTCGGAGTCGGTGTCGTCAATGATGATGTAGTTCTCCGGACAAGTGGAATTGTCGTCCTCTCCTCCTGGTGCGGGGTCTCCCATGAAAACTCCTAGCTTCCTTGTTAGGTCGTCATTCTTCTCCACTAGTATGATGATTTCCTCCTCATAATCGTCAGGTGTAGCCTTGAGTTCCTCTTCTAGCTCGGTGATCCTGGTCATTGCCTTCTTCAAATCTATCATGCTTGCGCACATCTGGTTCTCCTGGCGACGAATGTGTTCATTTAACTCCTGGATGAATGCTGCAATGGATCTATCCCTCCTGGTGCTGATCATCTCCCATTGCTCGTCTCAGCGCCCACATATTTGGTATATAGTGTCCTTCAGCTATTTTTTGTAGACTTCTCCAATACGTCACATAGCAATGTGGGCTGCCATGCTCTTGCCTAGACTCCAGGTGGGTGCATCACAGGAAAACTCTATAGGATCCGTAACTAGCGTGAATGTCCTTCCTGGAACTTGAAATCGAATCATCCAGCGCTCCTCTTCTGGTAAAGTGGCGTTGTAGGTCCCGGTGAAGCTTGGTATTCCAATGTTCACGTAATTAGTGACTTCCTTCAAGTGTCGTCCAAAAGGTGTGTCTTCATCCGGTTGTGCAAACTTGTTTCTCGTGTCCGCCATCCTAAAGAGTAGAAAATGGAGAGGAGTCGGAAATGAGTAGAGAAGAGTGACCTATGGCTTTTCTTAGTGGTCGTGTCCTACATTCAGCGTGTGCTCTGATACCATCTTGTAGCGACCCGACCTCAAACGGTCAAGTCTCTGTGCTTTAGTGTCATCCCTAGATCGGTAATGCTGACACACACAGTACTCGAAGAATTTATAACACAGTAGCAATCACACACTTATTACATCGAATGTCTCAAAATAGAACTTATTACAATAAATAGGGCTTAAGGCCATCTAAAACGATAACAGCGGAAGACTTGGAAGATAAAGTGAGTCCATCAACTCCAACGGCATAGCTGAGTGCATGACAAACCACCTATCGCGTCTTACTCCTCGTCTGAAAAGTCTGCAACATAATACGTTGCAGCCCGAAAATGGGTCAGCACATGGAATATGCTGGCAATGTAAAACAGTAGAGCAATGAATAGATAAATACTATCACTACATGCATATATGGCTGGTGGAGGCTCTATGGTTATATGGTTTTTGTGAAAAGCCAATTTATCCCTACAACAAAGGAATATATTTTATTTAACTATCATGGTAGTTGAAACATTGATAATGGTACCACCATCTCAATCCCAATTAAAAGTAAGTATCATCCCAACAAATTAAATTAGAGTCATGAGATACAGTAGGATAATCCAAGTACTAGATACTCAAGATGTCCATAACCGGGGACACGACTAACCATGATTAGTTTGTACACTCTGCAGAGGTTTGCGCACTTTTCCCCACAAGACTCAATCTCCTCCGTTGTATTTCTCGCACTGCGCGGTGTTTGAGAAACGGATGATCGAGACACAGTCTTTCAGAAGCATTAACTCTTTACTCCGGGTGGACAGTTACACCTACTTTCCCTCGACATCTGCTAGGCCACCACTGAAAGAGGTCACACAACATACTCAACTATGCCAGAGCCTATAATGGCTTGTGGCTGCACACGGAAGTTTCTAGTATGAATGATCTTTTGATCCCTTTGAGCCTGGGTGGCGGACTGTAGGAGGATCACATGGTATATCCTCGGGATCTCCTAGGACAACACTGGTATATCCCTAGGTGCCCAAAACAAGCAATCCACCCAGATGTGTATTAACTTGCCACCTTAAGTTGAACCATTAATTAACTAGGGCCCGAGTGCCATGATTTCAGATCTTAACCTATTATGTTTTCATCAATATAAGAGAGTTCTTAATCCTATCTTGCAAGTCTATAGTCACCTATTATGTGTTATGATTCGTTAACCCCGAAGTGACAATAATCGGGATACTTACCGGTGATGATCGTAGTTTGAGGAGTTCATGTATTCACTATCTGTTAATGCTTTGGTCCGGTACTCTATTAAAAGGAGGCCTTAATTTCCCTTAGTTTCCAATAGGACCTCGCTGCCACGGGAGGGTAGGACAAAAGATGCCATGCAAGTTCTTTTCCATAAGCACGTATGACTATATTCGGAATACAAGCCTACATTAAGTTGATGAATTGGAGCTAGTTCTGTGTCACCCTTGGTTATGACTGTTACATGATGAACCGCATCCGGCATAATTCTCTATCACAGATCCATTGCCTACGAGCTTTCCATATATTGTTCTTCGGTTATTTACTTTTCTGTTGCTATTGTTACCATCACTATAAAACACCAAAAATATTACTTTTGCTACCGTTACCTTTTACTACTGGTACCACTACTATCATATTACTTTGCTACTAAACACTTTGCTGCAGATATTAAGTTTCCAGGTGTGGTTGAATTGACAACTCAGCTGCTAATACTTGAGAATATTCTTTGGCTCCCCTTGTGTCGAATCAATAAATTTGGGTTGAATACTCAACCCTCGAAAATTGTTGTGAGCCCCTATACTTGTGGGTTATCAGGTCCCACCTGTCAGTTCACATAGGGAAAAGGTCAGATAAACACAAATTTACGCAGGCGCGACAAGACTCCACCCCATGCACGGGAATTACCTGGTTGTGTGTGTGTCTGTCAGGGCCTGATGTGTGCGCATGCACGTGTAGGTTGAGCACTTGAGCGTGAGAGTGTGTGCTCATCGTGTGGTGTACTGGTGTGTGCATGCATGCGTGCGTGTGTGCGTGTGAGTGTTGCATGCGTGCGTGGCTACGTGTGTACATGTGAGTGTTGCGTGCGTGCGTGGGTGCATGTGTTCGTGTGTAGCGACCCAACCTCAAACGGTCAAGTCTCTCTGCTTCGGTGTCATCCCTGGATCGGTAATGCTGACACACACAGTACTCGAAGGATTTATAACAGAGTAGCAACCACACACTTATTACATCGAATATCTCAAAAATAGAACTTATTACAATAAATATGGCTTAAGGCCATCTAAAACGATAACAATGGAAGACTTGGAAGATAAAGTGAGTCCATCAACTCCAACGGCATAGCTGAGTGCACGACAAACCACCTATCGCATCTTACTCCTCATCTGAAAAGTCTGCAATATAATACGTTGCAGCCCAAAAACGGGTCAGCACATGGAATATGCTGGCAATGTAACATAGTAGAGCAATGAATAGATAAATGCTATCACTACATGCATATATGGATGGTGGAGGTTCTATGGTTATATGGTTTTTGCGAAAAGCCAATTTATCCCTACAACAAAGGAATATATTTTATTTAACTATCATGGTAGTTGAAACATTGAGAATGGTACCACCATCTCAATCCCAATTAAAAGTAAGTATCATCCCAACAAATTAAATTAGAGTCATGAGATACAGTAGGATAATCCAAGTACTAGATACTCAAGATGTCCATAACCGGGGACACGACTAACCATGATTAGTTTGTACACTCTGCAGAGCTTTGCGCACTTTTCCCCACAAGACTCAATCTCCTCCGTTGTATTTCTTGCACTGCACGGTGTTTGAGAAACGGATGACCGAGACACAGCCTTTCAGAAGCATTAACTCTTTACTCCGGGTGGACAGTTACACCTACTTTCCCTCGACATCTGCTAGGCCACCACTGAAAGAGGTCACACAACATACTCAACTATGCCAGAGCCTATAATGACTGCACACGGAAGTTTCTAGTATGAATGATCTTTTGATCCCTTTGAGCCTGGGTGGAAGACCGTAGGAGGATCACATGGTATATCCCCGGGATCTCCTAGGACAACACTGGTATATCCCCAGGTGCCCAAAACAAGCAATCCACCCAGATGTGTATTAACTTGCCACCTTAAGTTGAACCATTAATTAAACCTCTCGCATCTGTCATTGATACACTCAAACCCAATCCACGTCTATGAGCATAGCACAGTAATATAAGCATAACATAGAAGTAACTCCCAGGGTTTGATATTAAAACACGGCAATATGTTCTACCTCATCATCTACTTCACAATACCCACAAGTTCATCACATACTAATCATGCAATGTTTGGGGATTGGAAATGCATAAAAAATGGGTATGAAAGAAGTATGATCAATGTGTTACTTGCCTTGCTGATGATCCGCAAAACCTAGAGACTCGTAGTAGCACGCTTCACACTCCGAGTGTTCTATCGCAAACAAACAATAGCATACATAAGCAATCAAGCAAATATGCACGGGTAAATCTCAAATAAGATTTAACCAGAAAGTTCAACTGAAGAACTCCGGTTTGCAAAAAGAATCAAATCAAACGGAGCAACGAAACACAAACTACGAAAAAAACAAGATCCGATTACTAATCTGGACTAAAGTCAAATTTTACAGTACCAAAATCTTGTTCAAGTTGGTTAAACAGAAAGAGGTCTTCGAGACGAAGATATAGGCGCTTGAATCGCCTGATTCCGATAAACGAGCGAAAAGATAAACTAAAACGAAAATTAGGGCAGAAATCACGATCAGAAATTATCGCAGAAAACCCTGGAAAAAAACTAACGAACAGGC
Source organism: Triticum aestivum (assembly GCF_018294505.1). Lineage (NCBI taxonomy): Eukaryota > Viridiplantae > Streptophyta > Magnoliopsida > Poales > Poaceae > Triticum > Triticum aestivum. The sequence goes on from NC_057806.1 coordinate 140,236,248, forward strand.
TAACAAATGAACATTCGCTGTCTGTGAAAAACGGGTGGACGGCGTTCGTTAAAACGACCATACGGACGAACGTCCGCTACATAACTAAACCGCAAAAAACCGGAATAAAAGAGATCTAAAGAAAAAAAAACCAATCTTAGGGTTTCTAAAACAACCGACCGGTCAACGGTCAACGGTGGCGGCTCGGCGAAGTCCGGCGACAGCAGCGGCGGCTCCGGTGAGGCGGCGGGGCGGCGGCGCGGCGGCTAGCGCGGGCGGCCGTGCGGCGGCGGGGCTAGGGTTAGGGCGGGACACGGGGCAGGGGGCGGGCTGGGGCAGCCTCGGCGGCTTATAAGGTCGGCCGGGGGGAGGAGTCCGGGTCAAAACTGGCCCGTTAAGTCGGTTGCCTTTTTTTTAAATAAGTCCTGACGCAGAAAAACAAAGAAAAGAAATACTAAACGGACTCCAAAAATCCCGAAACAAAATTTCCCCGTCCTCTAAAAATATGCCGGACATGGTGAACATTTATTTGGTCCTATAATGAAATTTTGAAAAACGTGTATTTTCCTAATTCAAATAAAATAGCAATAAAACTCTAAATAAAAAATTGTTTATTTGATTTTAATATTTTTCCTCCAATATTTCATTTATTTTGAAGAAGTCATATTATCTCCTCTCATATATTTTAATTTCGAAATATTTTTGGAGAGAAAAGATCATTAAAACCAAAATGATCCTTGTTTCAATATTTGATAGAAATTCAAATATGAAAATCCTGAAGTCCCCAACTCTCTCCGCGGGTCCTTGAGTTGCTTAGGATTTCGAGGATCGCGAAATGAAAATGCAATAAAATATGATATGCATGAATGACCAATGTATAACATTCCAAATTGAAAATTTGGGATGTTACATCTGTGAGTGTTGCATGCATGTAGTTCGGTGTGCCCGCGGTATGACCTATGATATGATATGCATGAATGACCTATGTATAATCACCACACCAGCTCCTGTGTGTTAAAACAGACGGCTCAGCATACCAATACAAGGCCACCTTGTCCGTTGTGCCCGCGGTCATGACTTCGAACCACCGTCCAATATTTTTTTGTCGTTTGTTTTCATTCTTACTAGCAAGATGCCCGTGCGTTGCTTGTAACATCAAGATGCATTTGTATGACTAGTTTATCTTGTGAGAGAAAAGGATGAATGAGGGAAGGCCTTATTTGAAAATGTGGAGAGGTGTGTGGGTACCTTTTTGCAACATTGTCATAGTTTTTTCCTATCCGTCAGATATAAATCGGACGACCTATATTGCAGGATGGCAGGCACACCATCATCACCAACTCTGTTTTTTATAAGAGTGTATTTTACCCCTACTCTTATAAAAAGCATAGTCGGTGATGATCGTGTGCCTGCCATCCTGCAATATAGGCTGTCCGATCTATATCTGATGGATAGGAAGGAAACTATGGCAATTTTGCAAAAAGATACCCACACCCCTCTCCACACTAGCTTGCAAATAAGGCCTTCCCTTGTTCATCCTTTTCTCCCACAAGATAACCTACTCATACAAATACATCTTGATATTCCATGCAACGCATGGGCATCTTGCCAGAGTAGATACAAGCCGACCGGTGGGCCCGATGTTAGTGAGATAATGTGATGCAACACTAGAGGTGCCACGTGGAGCGTTTAACTGGTCAACTAGTCGTGTCTTGAGCAAATACAGAGTTGTACGGTGAGCCCATGACTGTATAATAACCACAAAACATAAATGGTGACCGTAATGAGTGGATTCTGATGTCTAATGTATGTATCGTGCTTTCGCTTCAAATACAATGATCCTCACTGTATATATCGCGAGAGAAAGATGTAACATGCGTGAATGTGCTGGGGGCTTACTTTTAGAGGACCTGGAGATAGTTTGTGTGCGTACGTGAAAGGGGCGTAGAGGGGGGTATGCGATGGAGAGAGATGCTCTTCGTTTCTCTTTATTATGACTAACTTTATATATAGTATCAAAATATACAAATTCATAGTGCGGAATAAATATCATTGTGGGCACCGTGCAATGCAAGCGTTCATACTCCTCCATATAACTTTGTAATGTTGTATATATGTAGAAATTCTAAAATATTTTTTGGCCACACTTTATTCAAAAGGAATGTTGTATGTGAAATAAACGTGAAGAGAGGGCTTTTTAGATCAATGGGGTACGTGATGTAACATGTGTGAATGTGTAGTTGATGCATTTGGCAGGGCCTAGAGAGGTATGTGTGTGTATTACGTATTCGAGAGAGGTATGCACTACTAGAGAAATGCCTAGCAGCAGCGCGGGTTTTAGGACTATCAGTAGCGCTGGGCGATGCGCTACTGATAAGGCGCTATAGCTAACGTATAGTAGTAGCGTGCCTCTACCCAGGCTTCTGCTAAATCGTATTAGTAGTAGCGACTTCCCGGAGGAGCACTACTGGTAATTAGTAGTAGCGCTTCTCCCTGCCCGCGCTGCTACTATGTCGGATTTCGGGTTCCGGCAGACCCTTGAGGTTCGAACACTGGGGTGCGCGCGGAGCTTTCGTCTCCTATCTACCTGCACCCCTCCGCCTTGCTAGGATCTAAACTAAGGAAAGAACAACACAAGAGACACAGGGTTTATACTGGTTCGGGCCACCGTTGTGGTGTAATACCATACTCAAGTGTGTGGTGTGGTGGATTGCCTCTTGGGCTGATGATGATGAACAATACAAGGAAGAACAGCCTCGTGAGGGTCTGTTCTTGGCTGGGGCGATGAACTGCTGGGAGGAGCTCAGTCACCTTTCTCTCTCTCTCTCTCTCTCTCTCTCTCTCTCTCTCTCTCTCTCTCTTTCTCCATCCGTCCTCTCCCTCCTGTCTAGCGGGTGGCTGGTCCTATTTATAGGGGCCCTAGTCCTCTTCCCAAATATCGAGCGGGAAGGGAGCCAACAATGGCGGGCTAATTTGAAGGGGGACAACTAGTACTAGCTATCCTGACAAAAGTAGTCTTCGCCTGCGCAAAGCTCTGGTGATGATGCCGTCTTGGGCTCCACGGTGACCTCCGTCTCGTAGTCCTCCTAGTCTTGGTCTCGTTGCACCAAAATGGCAACCTTTGCCTGATGCCTCAGTACTTTGCGGTTGCGCTTGCCCCCTTTGCACCAAAGAGGAAAGGAGGACACTGCGTGGGCTGGCACCCGCCTGGCGCCCTTGGTCGTCATGGCTTGCATCATGGGCACCTCGTGAGGTACCCCGCCTTGGTCTCTCCGCCTCCTCGTGAGCCAGCCTGACGAGGCCATGCCTGAGGAGGCTCCGTGTCATCTGCCCCGCGAGGCATAGCCCCACGCGGGGGTCTTGGGTTTGTGTTGGTGAAGATGGGCCGCGCTAGGCCCCCTTTTGAACCACGCCGCAGGCCGCAGGCAGGCAAGTCTGGGGACCCCCGTTCCCAGAACGCCGACAATAGCCCCCGGGCCCAAGGCGCGCCCGGACTTGGCCGTGCAGGGAGGCGGAAAGGCAAGGGCGAAGCGCCGCGGGCCCTAACAGCCTGCGGCCTTGGGCGCCGCGTGGCAGCTTATTGGACGTGGGCGGCACTGTTCCCCCACGCCCTCCTTATTTTTCGCCATGCTAGGCGGACCCGTCGTTGTACACAGCCATTCCCCTTTTTGGTTGCTCGTGCGCCCTCTGTCCTTCCTCCGCTCGAACTCCGGTTTCTGTTCTCAACTCAATCTTGAACCTTCCTCCCCCCCTTCCCATCGCCATGGCTCCGACGAAGAAGGGAAGAGGGAAGAAATCCGTGTCTCCGCTTTGCCCGCCGCCGTTGGCGGCCCCCGCCGAGGGCTTGGGCAGGGTCAGCTTGGCCCTGGCCACCATCTTCAATGAATGCGGGAGGACGACGGTCTGGCCCGCGTCCCACTTCTCCATCGATAGGATAGCCACCGAGGTCCCATATTTTGCCGACGCCCTGTGGGCGGGTCTGGTTCCTCCTTTTTCTGATTTCTTCAATGCCGTGTTTTCCCATTATCAGATCCACATGATGCATCTGGGTCCTGAATCCATCACTCTCCTTTCGGTCTTCGCCTTTGTTTGCGAGGCTATGATGGGCATCCTTGTGACACCCCAAAAATTTGGCCTTGTTTTATTTAAAATTTTTGCCAGGAGTTAAAACTTTAGATTTCCGAGCTCCATTTTTGATTTTTAATCATTTCCTTCCCTGTTATGATGAGTTTTTCCCAGAGAGAAAACTTTTCAATTATGTTGTTGGACTTGTTTAACCTCTCAAGAAAAGCTTTGCTGTTATCAGTGCAACTAATTAAATAATTAAATTGCTTGATCTTTACTTTCTTGAAAATGGTTTTTCAAGGTTATCTGACCATATTTGAACTACAACCATTTGATGGACTCACTTACAATTTCCACAAAAATTTGGAGATGTCATGTGATGTTTTTGATTAACTTTTATGCAAAAATATATTTCATTCATAAAATATTTTGAGCCCTGCACTCAATTTTTCTTCTCTGGTCCAAAGTGCATCTTGCACTACAACCTATTTAAATATTTCTTTAAAACTTCTACCAAAATTAAGGGAGGTCAGTAGGAGCATATTATTTCACTTTGTGCAAAAACCTATTTATGTTCTTTGAAAAATTTGAGTGGATCAACCTCATTTCCATTCTGGTCCAATTTGAGGATTTGTACAGCAGCCACCATTTTAGTTGCTCCTATACCCTTGATTATTTCTCCTACTTGTAGTCCCCCATGTTAAACCCTTAAGTCCAAGAGCATGCACCTTTTGGATCATTTTTGGTTCATGAAATAATGTCATTTATTTCCTGTCCAGAATTGGGGTTTTGTAAAACTTGCACTAGCAAGTTTCCCCTTTTGTCCAACTAACCACACCACCCTCTTATTCTTCTAAAGAGACCCCCATCTGGAGTTTTTGGCCACTCCAAGAAATGCCTAAGTGCCCTTGGCATTTTGTCAACACCTGGTATGCATGATCAGTTTTGTCATGATTTTTGTTTTGCACTGTGACCTTGCACCTCTGATCAAACTAGCATGTCCACTAGCATCTCAACTAGCCCTAGACTAGAACTGCTAATCCTCAGCTCCAACCAAGCCATCTGGCAGGCCACGACATTTCGCCGAACGGATGGTGGGCGTGCTCTGGGCGCGCCCAGAGCGTGCGTTTGGCACGCCAGTGCGCTCGTGCCGCCGCATCTCGCCCCGCACCCGTTCCGACTCGTTCCGGCCCTTGGCCAATAGCTGCTAGCACGCCACGTATCCCCCGCACCGCCACGCCACCCCGACCACCCCTGGCACCCCACAGCGCCGCCACCAGAACCCTCTTGGCGGCATGCCCGCGGCCGCATCCACCACCGCCATGGGCAGCACCGCCCCGACCACCACAGCGCGCCAGCTCGCCTCCATGGACAGTGGAGCTTTCGTCGGTAGCTCCTGGAGCCGACCAACCACCGCCACGTCGCCCTGCAACACAGTAGGGCGGTTCGCCGGCAAACTTATCCCCGGCCGCCGCAAACCGACATGGCCACGCTATAAAAAGGGACCCCGAGCCCCTCTGAGCACGCACGCACCCTCAGGCTACCCTCATGGCACCCCCATAGCCCGCAATCGTCCGGGAAACGTCGTCTTCCTCATCTCCGGCAACCACGGCCGCCGCCACTGCCTCGTTCACTCCGGCGCCACCAGGGCCTCCCCCTCCCTAAACTCTACACCAGGAGCTTCCTCTCCCTCCCGTGAGCAGATCCCCCTATTCAATTTGGTTCGGGAGCCATCGCCGCCACAAAACCACTTTGCTCCCGAGGCTCCCTCCGCCGCGAAGCTCACCGCCGACGACTTCTTCCACCACTGTCGACCCCTCGACCACCGGGAGAAACGTCCCAGCCGTGCGGATCCATCCCCGCCCTCCAGAGGCCGCGAGGAGCCGCCGCTCGCCGGCGTTGGTCGCCGGAGTCCCGCCTCCGCTCGGGACAAAGGAAGAAGGAGGAGGGCGGACTGGTCAAACCTGACCAGTGGGCCCCTTGGACCCACTGTCAGTGACCCTGCGCCTATCCACGTCGGTTAAGTGAAGACGTATTAACCCCAGTACGTCTCCCGTTTTCGAAGACGTATTCTGCCGAAACGTTTTCTTTTCTGTTTTATTTTTTAAAACAGTTTTGACCATAACTTTGACTGGCTATAACTTTTTAAATATAAATCCAAATGAGTTGATTCTTTTTCCTACCTTCTTCAAATTTGGTCTAGTTTATTTTAAGATTTATTTGAAAAATTTTCAAACAACTTTTTGGTTCTGTTTTTGAAATATGTGTTAATTCAAATATATTTTTAAATAGGATTTTGGGAGAGAGAAGAAGCTTTCAAAAGTTTTGGAGTGCACCCTGCCTTTCCACACATTGAAGGCAAGCATTCTGAACCTCGGCATAATATTTTGGTGTGATCATTGATGCATTTAAACACACCGCATTTCGAAGGACTTGTTATTTCATGTGATATGATCATATGCATGGGTGCATGTTATTGATTTCCATGCTGTTGGAAACGAACATACTTGTGATGATAATCACCCTCATATGCCTTGAATGCATACCGGCAGAAAACCGTGAAAAACCTCTGCCTTGGGTAGGTATGAGTTTGTCACCGGTCTCCGTCGGGACGGTTATGTCTGATATGGCATGGCAAGGTGATATGAGCGGTGACCCTGTTGGATGGATTATATTTGTTATACTAATCATGCAGGGAATACTTTAACCTCCTGAGTCGACCGTAGATCGAGTCTTGTTCCAGTAACCCCCATACTTGTTTCGTACTACCACTCGTCTCTACAGCAAGTAGAGTACGGTTCAGTAAGTTGTCAACCTCTTTCTAGCACACACCGTACAGAGAGGCCATGGTGGAAGATACTGGTTGTAACCGGTAGGCAGACCACCTGGTCCGGGAGCATGGGTGTTTCCGGTTGGGACCGAGAGGGGAGGCCACCCCTTAGAGCGCGCGATATAAATTTGATCCCATGCTACGCGAGGTTGTAGCCTCCCCACTTAGAGTTTGCTTAACAGGTGTCGTGGGTGATTCCAGACACGTGTGTGATAAGCTGGTGTGTGCAAGTTAGGTGTGTTTTCAACAAAAAGACCGTAGATGGAATTAGTCCCGATGGACTAAAGAAATCCGTTACTCGTGGGTAAAGAGTACACCCTCTGCAGAGAATAAACCTATTCGAATAGCCGTGTCCATGGTTAAGGATTACAGTCTGGTATGGGTCAAGTATCGGTCTTAGTGTCGGTCTTCGGAGATGAAACTGTTAACCAAAAAATGGAATTACTACCCGTGACTTGTGATATCTGTGATGATTATTATTATCGTTGACTAACCCGTGATATTATTGTTATTACCAAATATCTCTGGGATGGTTCTACCTCCGGGATATTCACTATGATTGTTTATTTTAAAGCCCTTTATGTGGTGTCGCTCAGACGCCCGACTGTGGCATTTCCTTTTAAAGCCCTTTATGTGGTGTCGCTCAGACGCCCGACTGTGGCATTCCTTTTAAAGCCCTTTATGTGGTGTCGCTCAGACACCCGACTGTGGCATTCCTTTTAAAGCCCTTTATGTGGCGTCGCTCAGACGCCCGACTGTGGCATTTTTTTAAGCCCTTTATGTGGCGTCGCTCAGACGCCCGACTGTGGCATTTTTTTAAAAGCCCTTTATGTGGTGTCGCTCAGACGCCCGACTGTGGCATTTCTTTTAAAGCCCTTTATGTGGCGTCGCTCAGACGCCCGACTGTGGCATTTTCTTTTAAAGCCCTTTATGTGGCGTCGCTCAGACGCCCGACTGTGGCATTACTTGATTATTTGTTTCATAAGTTTTTATACTACCATGTTATTGCAAATTTATAAATAACTTGCTTGCATGCATCAGAGTCTCATTTATCTTTTGTGACGGACGTCATGAGCATAAAAATATTTTTTTAGCACATCATTGTTATATTATACCTATGTTCATAATGTTTGCGAGTACATTCAAAGTACTCACTGGCTTGTCCCTGGCTATTGTCTTGGCCAGATTTTCTTGCACGGAGAGGAGTGACGCGATGACAGCCCCGGAACCTAAGCAATGGAGATAGCAGCCTCGCGAAGATAGGAGTTAACCTGGTCAGCTGTTCCCGTGGGAAATGGAGTCCCATAGACACTGATGTTTCACAACCCGCTTCCGCCATCAACCACTAGAAACCATTTGTTGTACTCACAGGCCAGAATGGTCTTGTACTACATATTTTGTATTTTGCTTGGAATTTCTGTATCAAGTTGGAGCCTCATCAGCTAACAGTAATCCTGGGGCTGATGAGCACGACGGTCTTTTCTGGAAATTTATTACCCGGAAAAACCGGTCGTGACAGGCTTGGTATCAGAGCCAGGCTGACCATTGGCTAATCCTATCTTAGCCCGGTCAATAAACTTAGGCAAACCAACCCACCAGACCTCAACCAAACCCCAGCCAAGCTTCTCGTGCAAGATAGCCACACAGTGACCCAACACCTTTTGGCAGTCGGTGCCCAACCTATCAACCGAACCTGTCGCTCATGCGCCAGTGACCGGCCCCTAAATAGTCCTTTCTCGCAAGCGTTCGAAGGAAGATTCCGTCCCCTTTTTCCTATAAAAAGGGCGCGCTAACACCAAACCAGCACCGCACAGCCGCTACCCCAAACCGAGCCACAATGCCTGGCCCTGTCGTGCACAGCGAAACCACAGCAAACCACCTCGGAGGTTTTGTGACCATCCTCGCAAACCTCACCCGTCGTGCCTACGCGTTAGAAGAGCCACCAGAATATGTTGTGTATCAAGGACCCATGAGCGGTGAAGACCGCCAATTCTGGGCCACTGTGCACATTTACGGTAGGAGTCTAGCACCCGAGCGTCCCTACCGGTTCACCGGAAGGACAACTTCCTTTGAGCCACAGGCCATCCAGCTAGCCGCTCGAGAGGCTATAGTTCATCTCAGGCACTTGTCGCCCAGAGTTAACTGTCGCTCGTTCCACTACTACCCCAGACGAGAAGGGTATGGTAGACCACCCCAAGTCGCCAATGGAGACCACGAGACGGACCCCGCATTGTTGCACCTAGTGCGCTATGTAAGTGCACTAGAGGCACTGTTGGACCAGATCACCATTGATCTAATAGCAGCTCGTGGAGAGCTGGTTCGTCGAGCCCCGGCGAGAGAAGAAAACGAGCCCAACACCGACAACCCAGTCGTGCTGTTTGGACAACCGATCGAGACCCCGAGATCTGCCCCAACCATCGTCCAAGGTGCTGCGATAACCCCAGAGGTGCTTCGTCGCATTTTGGGAGCACACTCCAACGGGGTTGTGGCCAACAATCCCCGTGATGGTCATTCTCACTACCCCGACCCTGCAGTTCCTCCGCCATCTCCGACTAATCCCGGCAGGGAGACACGTGGAGAAGCCTCGGCATCCACCAGGCACGCCCGTTTAGACATAAACGAAGTAGACTAAGCAGTATGAGTAGCACCAAGTTTCAATGTATCATCGCTTTGTAATCATGCGACCGCGTATATTAACGCAGCCTATCTTTGTGCCTCTGTTTTAATAATAGCCTTGCCTGTTTGGTCAGCGCATAGCTGCATATTCTTCCCGGCACAACTACCAAAACCAACCCGACGACAACCACAGTAACACGTCTCTTTATGAGATATGTGTATCTCTGACACTGACCCGACCTTTGGAGCCAAGCTGGCAAATTTATTACCTTTCACCACGGTAAAAATGATCCAGCTCCATTGCTATATAAAGGCCACCTTGTGACCTTACCTAGCAACCCCACCTTGTGCACAACACTCACGCTTTTTCTGTCATGCCGAACCCCAGCATTCATCTGAGAACCCCAGATGCAACCCCAGGTAGCTTTGTCAAAATATTGTGGGATTTTACCCGCAGTACCATGGGTTCTACCCAGCCACCCCAGTACGAGCTGTTCAAATCAAGGATCACCCCATCCACCTCGGAATATTGGGCAGCAGTGCATATTCCTCCTGTAGACCCCAACCAAGATCCAATAGAAGTTTCCTTCGTGGGGAAATCTATGCCAACCCCACACTTGGCCATAGAAGCTGCTGCGAAAGAAGCAATTGCCCGTCTTCGATCCGCAGTACCCTATGCCCGCGAGCGAGGATATTATTACTTTCCGAGTCGTGCAGCACCCGGAGAAGTAACGTCTTTTCCCGGTGGGCGTATTGAGAGAGACCCAGTTCTGGCCAACCTTATCCAGTACATCATAGCTCAAGAGCATTTAAACCAGCGAGTGATGGATTATCTCCAGAGCCTCGCAGATTTAAATCCTCAGGTTGCCATCGGCAGACCACTGAGACCCGACACGGAGAGACGCATACACCGACTGGTCAATCCACTTCCTCCAATAGAAGAGGAGTGTATTCCTTTACCAGAGACATTTTATCAGGACCCCGTTCAGTTACCATTTTCATTTTAGACGTCGCTACTGTATTCGTTCTTTGCAGCATTTATTTATGTGTGTGACTTATGCGTGATACCCTGAGTTTGTACGACGAGTCAATTAATTGGCTTCTACTTATGTGTGTAGTTTTTGTTGTGGTTTATGCTCCCTTAAATTAACTGCTCTTCCCTCGCGAAATCCTGGAGTGAGATTTCTTTTCCCTAATTTGCTACACCTGCCACTTCACGACATGGATTAATTAATTTCACACAGCACCACGAGCAGACTCACAGCCATAATCATTCGGACACATACACTGTTTGCAAAACTTTGCAACGGTGTTACATCCAGCTAATCATCCCCTAACAACAGTAAGCACCCGGCATACTTCATCTACTCCTCATGATCACCACCGCGGAGAGCCAACACCCGAGCCGCAGCATCACAATACTCGTCGAAGATCATCGCGCACAGGAGCACAGAGAGCCCCAGCAGCGTCGCCAACCCTCCGCATATCAGGATCACAAACCAGTCCGGCATCGCCTCCGCCATTAGAGCCTCGACCGAGCTTCTGTAAGCAGTAATGGAGAAAGGAGGAGGAGAAGTGAGGCCAGATGTGAGGAAGAAGAGAGAGGCACCCCGGCCGTTTTTATAGCTCGAGCTCGGTGTACGGTGGGCGAAGTCCACCAACGCCGCTCGTCGCCGATCGCCAGTGTTCGGAGTCGAATCCGCGAGCAGTGCCGACAGCGCGCTGGCCCGCGAGGTGAGTGCACGCTGCACCGGCAGCTAGCACGCCGCGCACTACCACGGTACGGCCTAGATGCCCTACGCATTAGGCATCGCCGGTGGAGAAAGCGCGAGAAAGCGCGCGGGAGAGAGGAGGAAGAGAGAGCCAGAGGTAGAAGGAAGAGCCAGTGGGAGAAGAAGAGGCTGACAGTGGGCCCCGGGTCCACCTGTCGGCCAGAGAGAGCACTGTACTCTCGGGTACGACCAGCGTATATTTAAATTTAGAAGATTATTCTAAATTTTTATCCAGCGTAGAAATCACCCGGTTTTGTCCCGAACCGTAGACTTTTCCGCGCAGCGCCAGTATTCACACTGTGGTTTTTCACCACTTATTGCCCTCTCACTGTAGCCATTTTTTTATTGCGTATAGTTTTCTTAAAACAGCTTTTAACAAATCTCGAGGACGAGATTTTTCTTAAGGGGGGTAGTATCTGTGACACCCCAAAAATTTGGCCTTGTTTTATTTAAAATTTTTGCCAGGAGTTAAAACTTTAGATTTCCGAGCTCCATTTTTGATTTTTAATCATTTCCTTCCCTGTTATGATGAGTTTTTCCCAGAGAGAAAACTTTTCAATTATGTTGTTGGACTTGTTTAACCTCTCAAGAAAAACTTTGCTGTTATCAGTGTAACTAATTAAATAATTAAATTGCTTGATCTTTACTTTCTTGAAAATGGTTTTTCAAGGTTATCTGACCATATTTGAACTACAACCATTTGATGGACTCACTTACAATTTCCACAAAAATTTGGAGATGTCATGTGATGTTTTTGATTAACTTTTATGCAAAAATATATTTCATTCATAAAATATTTTGAGCCCTGCACTCAATTTTTCTTCTCTGGTCCAAAGTGCATCTTGCACTACAACCTATTTAAATATTTCTTTAAAACTTCTACCAAAATTAAGGGAGGTCAGTAGGAGCATATTATTTCACTTTGTGCAAAAACCTATTTATGTTCTTTGAAAAATTTGAGTGGATCAACCTCATTTCCATTCTGGTCCAATTTGAGGATTTGTACAGCAGCCACCATTTTAGTTGCTCCTATACCCTTGATTATTTCTCCTACTTGTAGTCCCCCATGTTAAACCCTTAAGTCCAAGAGCATGCACCTTTTGGATCATTTTTGGTTCATGAAATAATGTCATTTATTTCCTGTCCAGAATTGGGGTTTTGTAAAACTTGCACTAGCAAGTTTCCCCTTTTGTCCAACTAACCACACCACCCTCTTATTCTTCTAAAGAGACCCCCATCTGGAGTTTTTGGCCACTCCAAGAAATGCCTAAGTGCCCTTGGCATTTTGTCAAACACCTGGTATGCATGATCAGTTTTGTCATGATTTTTGTTTTGCACTGTGACCTTGCACCTCTGATCAAACTAGCATGTCCACTAGCATCTCAACTAGCCCTAGACTAGAACTGCTAATCTCCAGCTCCAACCAAGCCATCTGGCAGGCCACGACATTTCGCCGAACGGATGGTGGGCGTGCTTGGGCGCGCCCAGAGCGTGCGTTTGGCACGCCAGTGCGCTCGTGCCGCCGCATCTCGCCCCGCACCCGTTCCGACTCGTTCGGCCCTTGGCCAAAGCTGCTAGCACGCCAAGTATCCCCCGCACCGCCACGCCACCCCGACCACCCCTGGCACCCCACAGCGCCGCCACCAGAACCCTCTTGGCGGACATGCCCCGCGGCCGCATCCACCACCGCCATGGGCAGCACCGCCCCGACCACCACAGCGCGCCAGCTCGCCTCCATGGACAGTGGAGCTTTCGTCGGTAGCTCCTGGAGCCGACCAACCACCGCCACGTCGCCCTGCAACACAGTAGGGCGGTTCGCCGGCAAACTTATCCCCGGCGCCGCAAACCGACATGGCCACGCTATAAAAAGGGACCCCGAGCCCCTCTGAGCACGCACGCACCCTCAGGCTACCCTCATGGCACCCCCATAGCCCGCAATCGTCCGGGAAACGTCGTCTTCCTCATCTCCGGCAACCACGGCCGCCGCCACTGCCGTCGTTCACTCCGGCGCCACCAGGGCCTCCCCCTCCCTAAACTCTACACAGGAGCTTCCTCTCCCTCCCGTGAGCAGATCCCCCTATTCAATTTGGTTCAGGAGCCATCGCCGCCACAAAACCACTTTGCTCCCCGAGGCTCCCTCCGCCGCGAAGCTCACCGCCGACGGACTTCTTCCACCACTGTCGACCCCTCGACCACCGGGAGAAACGTCCCAGCCGTGCGGATCCATCCCCGCCCTCCAAGAGCCGCGAGGAGCCGCGCTCGCCGGTGTTGGTCGCCGAAGTCCCGCCTCCGCTCGGGACAAAGGAAGAAGGAGGAGGGGCGGACTGGTTCAAAACCTGACCAGTGGGCACCCTTGGACCCAACTGTCAGTGACCCTGCGCCTATCCACGTCGGTTAAGTGAAGACGTATTAACCCCAGTACGTCTCCGTTTTCGAAGACGTATTCTGCCGAAACGTTTTCTTTCTGTTTATTTTTTTTAAAACAGTTTTGACCATAACTTTGACTGGGCTATAACTTTTAAATATAAATCCAAATGAGTTGATTCTTTTTCCTACCTTCTTCAAATTTGGTCTAGTTTATTTTAAGATTTATTTGAAAAATTTCAAACAACTTTTTGGTTCTGTTTTTGAAATATGTGTTAATATCAAATATATTTTTAAATAGGGATTGGGAGAGAGAAGAAGCTTTCAAAAGTTTTGGAGTGCACCCTGCCTTTCCACACATTGAAGGCAAGCATTCTTGAACCTCGGCATAATATTTTTGGTGTGATCATTGGATGCATTTTTAAACACACCGCCGTTTCGAAGGACTTGTTATTTCATGTGTAGATCATATGCAATGGGTGCATGTTATTGATTTCCATGCTGTTGGAAACGAACATACTTGGATGATAATCACCCTCATATGCCTTGAATGCATACCGGCAGAAACCGTGAAAAACCTCACTGCCTTGGTCGTTATGTTATGAGTTTGTCACCGTCCGTCGGGACGGTTATGTCTGATCTGGGCATTTGGCAAGGTAATATGAGCGGGTGACCCTGTTGATGATTATATTTGTTATACTAATCATGCAGGGAATACTTAACCTCCTGAGTCGACCGTAGATCGAGTCTTGTTCCAAGTAACCCCCATACGTCGTTCTACTACCACTCGTCTCTACAGCAAGAGAGTACGGTTCTAGTAAGTTGTCAACCTCTTTCTAGCACACACCGTACAGAGAGGCCATGGTGGAAGATACTGGTTGTAACTGGTAGGCAGGCCACCTGGTCCGGGAGCATGGGTGTTTCCGGTTGGGACGAGATGAGGCCACCCCTTAGAGCGCGGCGATATAAATTTGATCCCATGCTACGCGAGGTGTAGCCTCCCACTTAGAGTTTGCTTAACAGGTGTCGTGGGTGATTCCAGACACGTGTGTGATAAGCTGGTGTGTGCAAAGTTAGTGTGTGTTTTCAAACAAAAAGACCGTAGATGGAATTAGTCCTGATGGACTAAAGAAATTCCGTACTCGTGGTAAAGAGTAACACCCTCTGCAGAGAATAAACCTATTCGAATAGTCGGTGTCCATGGTTAAGGATTTACAGTCTGGGATGGGTCAAGTATCGGTCTTAGTGTCGGTCTTCGGGAGGTGAAACTGTTTTAACCAAAAAATGGAATTACTACCCGTGACTTGTGATATCTGTGATGATTATTATTATCGTTGACTAACCCGTGATATTATTGTTATTACCAAATATCTCTGGGATGGTTCTACCTCCGGGATATTCACTATGATTGTTTATTTTAAAGCCCTTTATGTGGTGTCGCTCAGACGCCCGACTGTGGCATTCCTTTTAAAGCCCTTTATGTGGCGTCGCTCAGACGCCCGACTGTGGCATTTCTTTTAAAGCCCTTTATGTGGCGTCGCTCAGACGCCCGACTGTGGCATTTTCTTTTAAAGCCCTTTATGTGGCGTCGCTCAGACGCCCGACTGTGGCATTACTTGATTATTTGTTTCATAAGTTTTTATACTACCATGTTATTGCAAATTTATAAATAACTTGCTTGCACGCATCAGAGTCTCATTTATCTTTTGTGACGGACGTCATGAGCATAAAAATATTTTTTAGCACATCATTGTTATATTATACCTATGTTCATAATGTTTGCGAGTACATTCAAAGTACTCACTGGCTTGTCCCTGGCTATTGTCTTGGCTTGATTTTCTTGCACGGAGAGGAGTGACGCGATGACAGCCCCGGAACCTAAGCAATGGAGATAGCAGCCTCGCGAAGATAGGAGTTAACCTGGTCAGCTGTTCCCGTGGGAAATGGAGTCCCATAGACACTGATGTTTCACAACCCGCTTCCGCCATCAACCACTAGAAACCATTTGTTGTACTCACAGGCCAGAATGGTCTTGTACTACATATTTTGTATTTTGCTTGGAATTTCTGTATCAAGTTGGAGCCTCATCAGCTAACAGTAATCCTGGGGCTGATGAGCACGACGGTCTTTTCTGGAAATTTATTACCTGGAAAAACCGGTCGTGACAGGCTTGGTATCAGAGCCAGGCTGACCATTGGCTAATCCTATCTTAGCCCGGTCAATAAACTGAGGCAAACCAACCCACCAGACCTCAACCAAACCCCAGCCAAGCTTCTCGTGCAAGATAGCCACACAGTGACCCAACATGTTTTGGCAGTCGGTGCCCAACCTATCAACCGAACCTATCGCTCATGCGCCAGTGACCGGCCCCTAAATAGTCCTTTCTCGCAAGCGTTCGAAGGAAGATTCCGTCCCCTTTTTCCTATAAAAAGGGCGCGCTAACACCAAACCAGCACCGCACAGCCGCTACCCCAAACCGAGCCACAATGCTTGGCCCTGTCGTGCACAGCGAAACCACAGCAAACCACCTCGGAGGTTTTGTGACCATCCTCGCAAACCTCACCCGTCGTGCCTACGCGTTAGAAGAGCCACCAGAATATGTTGTGTATCAAGGACCCATGAGCGGTGAAGACCGCCAATTCTGGGCCACTGTGCACTTTTACGGTAGGAGTCTAGCACCCGAGCGTCCCTACCGGTTCACCGGAAGGACAACTTCCTTTGAGCCACAGGCCATCCAGCTAGCCGCTCGAGAGGCTATAGTTCATCTCAGGCACTTGTCGCCCAGAGTTAACTATCGCTCGTTCCACTACTACCCCAGACGAGAAGGGTATGGTAGACCACCCCAAGTCGCCAATGGAGACCACGAGACGGACCCCGCATTGTTGCACCTAGTGCGCTATGTAAGTGCACTAGAGGCACTGTTGGACCAGATCGCCATTGATCTAATAGCAGCTCGTGGAGAGCTAGTTCGTCGAGCCCCGGCGAGAGAAGAAAACGAGCCCAACACCGACAACCCAGTCGTGCTGTTTGGACAACCGATCGAGACCCCGAGATCTGCCCCAACCATCGTCCAAGGTGCTGCGATAACCCCAGAGGTGCTTCGTCGCATTTTGGGAGCACACTCCAACGGGGTTGTGGCCAACAATCCCCGTGATGGTCATTCTCACTACCCCGACCCTGCAGTTCCTCCGCCATCTCCGACTAATCCCGGCAGGGAGACACGTGGAGAAGCCTCGGCATCCACCAGGCACTCCCGTTTAGACATAAACGAAGTAGACTAAGCAGTATGAGTAGCACCAAGTTTCAATGTATCATCGCTTTGTAATCATGCGACCGCGTATTAACGCAGCCTATCTTTGTGCCTCTGTTTTAATAATAGCCTTGCCTGTTTGGTCAGCGCATAGCTGCATATTCTTCCCGGCACAACTACCAAAACCAACCCGACGACAACCACAGTAACACGTCTCTTTATGAGATATGTGTATCTCTGACACTGACCCGACCATTGGAGCCAAGCTGGCAAATTTATTACCTTTCACCACGGTAAAAATGATCCAGCTCCATTGCTATATAAAGGCCACCTTGTGACCTTACCTAGCAACCCCACCTTGTGCACAACACTCACGCTTTTTCTGTCATGCCGAACCCCAGCATTCATCTGAGAACCCCAGATGCAACCCCAGGTAGCTTTGTCAAAATATTGTGGGATTTTACCCGCAGTACCATGGGTTCTACCCAGCCACCCCAGTACGAGCTATTCAAATCAAGGATCACCCCATCCACCTCGGAATATTGGGCAGCAGTGCATATTCCTCCTGTAGACCCCAACCAAGATCCAATAGAAGTTTCCTTCGTGGGGAAATCTATGCCAACCCCACACTTGGCCATAGAAGCTGCTGCGAAAGAAGCAATTGCCCGTCTTCGATCCGCAGTACCCTATGCCCGCGACCGAGGATATTATTACTTTCCGAGTCGTGCAGCACCCGGAGAAGTAACGTCTTTTCCCGGTGGGCGTATTGAGAGAGACCCAGTTCTGGCCAACCTTATCCAGTACATCATAGCTCAAGAGCATTTAAACCAGCGAGTGATGGATTATCTCCAGAGCCTCGCAGATTTAAATCCTCAGGTTGCCATCGGCAGACCACTGAGACCCGACACGGAGAGACGCATACACCGACTGGTCAATCCACTTCCTCCAATAGAAGAGGAGTGTATTCCTTTACCAGAGACATTTTATCAGGACCCCGTTCAGTTACCATTTTCATTTTAGACGTCGCTACTGTATTCGTTCTTTGCAGCATTTATTTATGTGTGTGACTTATGCGTGATACCCTGAGTTTGTACGACGAGTCAATTAATTGGCTTCTACTTATGTGTGTAGTTTTGTTGTGGTTTATGCTCCCTTAAATTAACTGCTCTTCCCTCGCGAAATCCTGGAGTGAGATTTCTTTTCCCTAATTTGCTACACCTGCCACTTCACGACATGGATTAATTAATTTCACACGGCACCACGAGCAGACTCACAGCCATAATCATTCGGACACATACACTGTTTGCAAAACTTTGCAATGGTGTTACATCCAGCTAATCATCCCCTAACAACAGTAAGCACCCGGCATACTTCATCTACTCCTCATGATCACCACCGCGGAGAGCCAACACACGAGCCGCAGCATCACAATACTCGTCGAAGATCATCGCGCACAGGAGCACAGAGAGCCCCAGCAGCGTCGCCAACCCTCCGCATATCAGGATCACAAACCAGTCCGGCATCGCCTCCGCCATTAGAGCCTCGACCGAGCTTCTGTAAGCAGTAATGGAGAAAGGAGGAGGAGAAGTGAGGCCAGATGTGAGGAAGAAGAGAGAGGCACCCCGGCCGTTTTTATAGCTCGAGCTCGGTGTACGGTGGGCGAAGTCCACCAACGCCGCTCGTCGCCGATCGCCAGTGTTCGGAGTCGAATCCGCGAGCAGTGCCGACAGCGCGCTGGCCCGCGAGGTGAGTGCACGCTGCACCGGCAGCTAGCACGCCGCGCACTACCACGGTACGGCCTAGATGCCCTACGCATTAGGCATCGCCGGTGGAGAAAGCGCGAGAAAGCGCGCGGGAGAGAGGAGGAAGAGAGAGCCAGAGGTAGAAGGAAGAGACAGTGGGAGAAGAAGAGGCTGACAGTGGGCCCCGGGTCCACCTGCCGGCCAGAGAGAGCACTGTACTCGGGTACGACCAGCGTATATTTAAATTTAGAAGATTATTCTAAATTTTTATCCAGCGTAGAAATCACCCGGTTTTGTCCCGAACCGTAGACTTTTCCGCGCAGCGCCAGTATTCACACTGTGGTTTTTCACCACTTATTGCCCTCTCACTGTAGCCATTTTTTTTATTGCGTATAGTTTTCTTAAAACAGCTTTTAACAAATCTCGAGGATGAGATTTTTCTTAAGGGGGGTAGTATCTGTGACACCCCAAAAATTTGGCCTTGTTTTACTTAAAAAATTTGCCAGGAGTTAAAACTTTAGATTTCCGAGCTCCATTTTTGATTTTTAATCATTTCCTTCCCTGTTATGATGAGTTTTTCCCAGAGAGAAAACTTTTCAATTATGTTGTTGGACTTGTTTAACCTCTCAAGAAAAACTTTGCTGTTATCAGTGCAACTAATTAAATAATTAAATTGCTTGATCTTTACTTTCTTGAAAATGGTTTTTCAAGGTTATCTGACCATATTTGAACTACAACCATTTGATGGACTCACTTACAATTTCCACAAAAATTTGGAGATGTCATGTGATGTTTTTGATTAACTTTTATGCAAAAATATATTTCATTCATAAAATATTTTGAGCCCTGCACTCAATTTTTCTTCTCTGGTCCAAAGTGCATCTTGCACTACAACCTATTTAAATATTTCTTTAAAACTTCTACCAAAATTAAGGGAGGTCAGTAGGAGCATATTATTTCACTTTGTGCAAAAACCTATTTATGTTCTTTGAAAAATTTGAGTGGATCAACCTCATTTCCATTCTGGTCCAATTTGAGGATTTGTATAGCAGCCACCATTTTAGTTGCTCCTATACCCTTGATTATTTCTCCTACTTGTAGTCCCCCATGTTAAACCCTTAAGTCCAAGAGCATGCACCTTTTGGATCATTTTTGGTTCATGAAATAATGTCATTTATTTCCTGTCCAGAATTGGGGTTTTGTAAAACTTGCACTAGCAAGTTTCCCCTTTTGTCCAACTAACCACACCACCCTCTTATTCTTCTAAAGAGACCCCCATCTGGAGTTTTTGGCCACTCCAAGAAATGCCTAAGTGCCCTTGGCATTTTGTCAATCACCTGGTATGCATGATCAGTTTTGTCATGATTTTTGTTTTGCACTGTGACCTTGCACCTCTGATCAAACTAGCATGTCCACTAGCATCTCAACTAGCCCTAGACTAGAACTGCTAATCCTCAGCTCCAACCAAGCCATCTGGCAGGCCACGACATTTTGCCAGGATGGTGGGCGTGCTTTGGGCGCGCCCAGAGCGTGCGTTTGGCACGCCAGTGCGCTCGTGCCGCCGCATCTCGCCCCGCACCCGTTCCGACTCGTTCCGGCCCTTGGCCAATAGCTGCTAGCACGCCACGTATCCCCCGCACCGCCACGCCACCCCGACCACCCCTGGCACCCCACAGCACCGCCACCAGAACCCTCTTGGCGGCATGCCCGCGGCCGCATCCACCACCGCCATGGGCAGCACCGCCCC
>NC_057806.1:140256622-140257437 GCF_018294505.1 Triticum aestivum
GTAGGCAGACCACCTGGTCCGGGAGCATGGGTGTTTCCGGTTGGGACCGAGAGGAGAGGCCACCCCTTAGAGCGCGCGATATAAATTTGATCCCATGCTACGCGAGGTTGTAGCCTCCCCACTTAGAGTTTGCTTAACAGGTGTCGTGGGTGATTCCAGACACGTGTGTGATAAGCTGGTGTGTGCAAGTTAGGTGTGTTTTCAACAAAAAGACCGTAGATGGAATTAGTCCCGATGGACTAAAGAAATCCGTTACTCGTGGGTAAAGAGTACACCCTCTGCAGAGAATAAACCTATTCGAATAGTCGTGTCCATGGTTAAGGATTACAGTCTGGTATGGGTCAAGTATCGGTCTTAGTGTCGGTCTTCGGAGATGAAACTGTTAACCAAAAAAATGGAATTACTACCCGTGACTTGTGATATCTGTGATGATTATTATTATCGTTGACTAACCCGTGATATTATTGTTATTACCAAATATCTCTGGGATGGTTCTACCTCCGGGATATTCACTATGATTGTTTATTTTAAAGCCCTTTATGTGGTGTCGCTCAGACGCCCGACTGTGGCATTCCTTTTAAAGCCCTTTATGTGGCGTCGCTCAGACGCCCGACTGTGGCATTCCTTTTAAAGCCCTTTATGTGGCGTCGCTCAGACGCCCGACTGTGGCATTTTTTTTAAGCCCTTTATGTGGCGTCGCTCAGACGCCCGACTGTGGCATTTTTTTTAAAAGCCCTTTATGTGGCGTCGCTCAGACGCCCGACTGTGGCATTTCTTTTAAAGCCCTTTATGTGGCGTCGCTCAGACGCCCGACT
>NC_057806.1:140259092-140262915 GCF_018294505.1 Triticum aestivum
CTCGGGTACGACCAGCGTATATTTAAATTTAGAAGATTATTCTAAATTTTTATCCAGCGTAGAAATCACCCGGTTTTGTCCCGAACCGTAGACTTTTCCGCGCAGCGCCAGTATTCACACTGTGGTTTTTCACCACTTATTGCCCTCTCACTGTAGCCATTTTTTTTATTGCGTATAGTTTTCTTAAAACAGCTTTTAACAAATCTCGAGGATGAGATTTTTCTTAAGGGGGGTAGTATCTGTGACACCCCAAAAATTTGGCCTTGTTTTACTTAAAAAATTTGCCAGGAGTTAAAACTTTAGATTTCCGAGCTCCATTTTTGATTTTTAATCATTTCCTTCCCTGTTATGATGAGTTTTTCCCAGAGAGAAAACTTTTCAATTATGTTGTTGGACTTGTTTAACCTCTCAAGAAAAACTTTGCTGTTATCAGTGCAACTAATTAAATAATTAAATTGCTTGATCTTTACTTTCTTGAAAATGGTTTTTCAAGGTTATCTGACCATATTTGAACTACAACCATTTGATGGACTCACTTACAATTTCCACAAAAATTTGGAGATGTCATGTGATGTTTTTGATTAACTTTTATGCAAAAATATATTTCATTCATAAAATATTTTGAGCCCTGCACTCAATTTTTCTTCTCTGGTCCAAAGTGCATCTTGCACTACAACCTATTTAAATATTTCTTTAAAACTTCTACCAAAATTAAGGGAGGTCAGTAGGAGCATATTATTTCACTTTGTGCAAAAACCTATTTATGTTCTTTGAAAAATTTGAGTGGATCAACCTCATTTCCATTCTGGTCCAATTTGAGGATTTGTACAGCAGCCACCATTTTAGTTGCTCCTATACCCTTGATTATTTCTCCTACTTGTAGTCCCCCATGTTAAACCCTTAAGTCCAAGAGCATGCACCTTTTGGATCATTTTTGGTTCATGAAATAATGTCATTTATTTCCTGTCCAGAATTGGGGTTTTGTAAAACTTGCACTAGCAAGTTTCCCCTTTTGTCCAACTAACCACACCACCCTCTTATTCTTCTAAAGAGACCCCCATTTGGAGTTTTTGGCCACTCCAAGAAATGCCTAAGTGCCCTTGGCATTTTGTTAATCACCTGGTATGCATGATCAGTTTTGTCATGATTTTTGTTTTGCACTGTGACCTTGCACCTCTGATCAAACTAGCATGTCCACTAGCATCTCAACTAGCCCTAGACTAGAACTGCTAATCCTCAGCTCCAACCAAGCCATCTGGCAGGCCACGACATTTTGCCAGGATGGTGGGCGTGCTTTGGGCGCGCCCAGAGCGTGCGTTTGGCACGCCAGTGCGCTCGTGCCGCCGCATCTCGCCCCGCACCCGTTCCGACTCGTTCCGGCCCTTGGCCAATAGCTGCTAGCACGCCACGTATCCCCCGCACCGCCACGCCACCCCGACCACCCCTGGCACCCCACAGCACCGCCACCAGAACCCTCTTGGCGGCATGCCCGCGGCCGCATCCACCACCGCCATGGGCAGCACCGCCCCAACCACCACAGCGCGCCAGCTCGCCTCCATGGACAGTGGAGCTTTCGTCGGTAGCTCCTGGAGCCGACCAACCACCGCCACGTCGCCCTGCAACACAGTAGGGCAGTTCGCCGGCAAACTTATCCCCGGCCACCGCAAACCGACATGGCCACGCTATAAAAAGGGACCCCGAGCCCCTCTGAGCACGCACGCACCCTCAGGCTACCCTCATGGCACCCCCATAGCCCGCAATCGTCCGGGAAACGTCGTCTTCCTCATCTCCGGCAACCACGGCCGCCGCCACTGCCTCGTTCACTCCGGCGCCACCAGGGCCTCCCCCTCCCTAAACTCTACACCAGGAGCTTCCTCTCCCTCCCGTGAGCAGATCCCCCTATTCAATTTGGTTCGGGAGCCATCGCCGCCACAAAACCACTTTGCTCCCGAGGCTCCCTCCGCCGCGAAGCTCACCGCCGACGACTTCTTCCACCACTGTCGACCCCTCGACCACCGGGAGAAACGTCCCAGCCGTGCGGATCCATCCCCGCCCTCCAGAGGCCGCGAGGAGCCGCCGCTCGCCGGCGTTGGTCGCCGGAGTCCCGCCTCCGCTCGGGACAAAGGAAGAAGGAGGAGGGCGGACTGGTCAAACCTGACCAGTGGGCCCCTTGGACCCAATGTGAGTGACCCTGCGCCTATCCACGTCGGTTAAGTGAAGACGTATTAACCCCAGTACGTCTCCCGTTTTCGAAGACGTATTCTGCCGAAACGTTTTCTTTTCTGTTTTATTTTTTTTAAAACAGTTTTGACCATAACTTTGACTGGCTATAACTTTTTAAATATAAATCCAAATGAGTTGATTCTTTTTCCTACCTTCTTCAAATTTGGTCTAGTTTATTTTAAGATTTATTTGAAAAAATTTCAAACAACTTTTTGGTTCTGTTTTTGAAATATGTGTTAATTCAAATATATTTTTAAATAGGATTTTGGGAGAGAGAAGAAGCTTTCAAAAGTTTTGGAGTGCACCCTGCCTTTCCACACATTGAAGGCAAGCATTCTGAACCTCGGCATAATATTTTGGTGTGATCATTGATGCATTTAAACACACCGCGTTTCGAAGGACTTGTTATTTCATGTGATATGATCATATGCATGGGTGCATGTTATTGATTTCCATGCTGTTGGAAACGAACATACTTGTGATGATAATCACCCTCATATGCCTTGAATGCATACCGGCAGAAAACCGTGAAAAACCTCTGCCTTGGGTAGGTATGAGTTTGTCACCGGTCTCCGTCGGGACGGTTATGTCTGATATGGCATGGCAAGGTGATATGAGCGGTGACCCTGTTGGATGGATTATATTTGTTATACTAATCATGCAGGGAATACTTTAATCTCCTGAGTCGACCGTAGATCGAGTCTTGTTCCAGTAACCCCCATACTCGTTTCGTACTACCACTCGTCTCTACAGCAAGTAGAGTACGGTTCAGTAAGTTGTCAACCTCTTTCTAGCACACACCGTACAGAGAGGCCATGGTGGAAGATACTGGTTGTAACCGGTAGGCAGACCACCTGGTCCGGGAGCATGGGTGTTTCCGGTTGGGACCGAGAGGGGAGGCCACCCCTTAGAGCGCGCGATATAAATTTGATCCCATGCTACGCGAGGTTGTAGCCTCCCCACTTAGAGTTTGCTTAACAGGTGTCGTGGGTGATTCCAGACACGTGTGTGATAAGATGGTGTGTGCAAGTTAGGTGTGTTTTCAACAAAAAGACCGTAGATGGAATTAGTCCCGATGGACTAAAGAAATCCGTTACTCGTGGGTAAAGAGTACACCCTCTGCAGAGAATAAACCTATTCGAATAGCCGTGTCCTTGGTTAAGGATTACAGTCTGGTATGGGTCAAGTATCGGTCTTAGTGTCGGTCTTCGGAGATGAAACTGTTAACCAAAAAATGGAATTACTACCCGTGACTTGTGATATCTGTGATGATTATTATTATCGTTGACTAACCCGTGATATTATTGTTATTACCAAATATCTCTGGGATGGTTCTACCTCCGGGATATTCACTATGATTGTTTATTTTAAAGCCCTTTATGTGGTGTCGCTCAGACGCCCGACTGTGGCATTCCTTTCAAAGCCCTTTATGTGGTGTCGCTCAGACGCCCGCCTGTGGCATTCCTTTTAAAGCCCTTTATGTGGCGTCGCTCAGACGCCCGACTGTGGCATTCCTTTTAAAGCCCTTTATGTGGCGTCGCTCAGACGCCCGACTGTGGCATTTTTTAAGCCCTTTATGTGGCGTCGCTCAGACGCCCGA
>NC_057806.1:140263012-140269850 GCF_018294505.1 Triticum aestivum
GCCCGACTGTGGCATTTTCTTTTAAAGCCCTTTATGTGGCGTCGCTCAGACGCCCGACTGTGGCATTACTTGATTATTTGTTTCATAAGTTTTTATACTACCATGTTATTGCAAATTTATAGATAACTTGCTTGCACGCATCAGAGTCTCATTTATCTTTTGTGACGGACGTCATGAGCATAAAAATATATTTTTTTAGCACATCATTGTTATATTATACCTATGTTCATAATGTTTGCGAGTACATTCAAAGTACTCACTGGCTTGTCCCTGGCTATTGTCTTGGCCAGACTTTCTTGCACGGAGAGGAGTGACGCGATGACAGCCCCGGAACCTAAGCAATGGAGATAGCAGCCTCGCGAAGATAGGAGTTAACCTGGTCAGCTGTTCCCGTGGGAAATGGAGTCCCATAGACACTGATGTTTCACAACCCGCTTCCGCCATCAACCACTAGAAACCATTTGTTGTACTCACAGGCCAGAATGGTCTTGTACTACATATTTTGTATTTTGCTTGGAATTTCTGTATCAAGTTGGAGCCTCATCAGCTAACAGTAATCCTGGGGCTGATGAGCACGACGGTCTTTTCTGGAAATTTATTACCCGGAAAAACCGGTCGTGACAATCCTTCCTTCGGTTGCCTTGCTGGGCCACTTCTTCTCGCTGCGCCTTGTTGACCCTACCCAATGTTGGGCGTGTGTGAGCTTTGTTGCAGCGCCTGAGACGGCGACCTCTGGGATTGACTTCAAGCTCCCTCCGCCCGCGGCTAGGTTCCGCGAGCAGTGGCTGTATGTGGATGCTGGGGTGCCAAGCCCCCTGCTGTCGAAGCCAACTTCACCTGTTGTCCACAATTCGGGCTGGGGCCAGGAGACGCTTGAGAGCCCCCGGCTCGTCTTCGTCTGGCACCGCTTCGTGTTCTTGAGGTCGCTTGGCACGACAGCGCCCAAGGTGGTGAAGGAGTTCCTGCTACGCCGCATTGCTCCTCTCCAGCGTCACTCCCGCCGGATGTGGGCCTTCAGCGGGCGCGATGATCATATGAGGCTCCAGGAAGAGGACCTGACGCCTGAAGTGCTGAGGACGGCGCTCTTGACCCTGACGGGGGACCCCAACCCTGGCAGTATCCAGCAGGGAGGGGCCTTGCTGTACCTCTGCCAGAGCGGGGGCAATTTCGTGAGGCAGATGCCTATCTTCGATGAGTGGGGGCTATGCCCCACCGGCCTTTAGGGGCCTCGCGAGAACCCAGTGGTGGTGACTGCCCTTCCAGTCGGCCAAGGCGACTCTTCCTCAAGTGGCGGAGCAGGGAGGCACGAGGCGCCAGAGGCCGAGGGGGCTACCGGCGGGGTGATAGCGCTGGGCGAGGCTCATGAGGAAGCAGTTATCGGGGCCCGTGCTGCCGAGGCTGAGGGTGACAAGCAGCTGCCCTCCGCGCCTACGATCGAGGCCACTGAGGCTCCGGCGGCTTCTTATCAGGGCCTTCGCTTCGGACAATGACGACGCGATCGTGGCGGCCGTCGAGGGCGGCGTGGTGAACGGCCCTGACACCGCTGACGGTGACGGGGACAGTGATGGCGGGTTCAGTGACGCTAGCAACGGCTTGGGTGGAGCTCCTGAGAACGCATTGGGGGATTCATCTGACTGATTGTGCATCACTCCTACTTCCTTACCCTTTGTCCCGTGCTGGCCCTGAGGCAGCCTGTGGGAGGTTGTGGTGTCTTGAGTGTTCCCTGACTGGGTTTGTAGGATCTGCAGTAAAACACCCTCCTGAGAGGTCATGTCTGCGGCAGTCTGGGCTGCGCGCAAGCTAGGCCCGTCCCGGCTCACGAGGGGCTCGTGACGGGAGGCAGCTGAGGCGAAGCGGTAACCAAAACGCGAGAAATTGCTTGAACGAGACTAAGCACCCCTTCCCCGAACACACGCAAATCTCGAATTCGAATCCAACTTGAATCCAGCGGGGGAAAGCGACAACCAAAGGGAAGAGCAACGAAAGCAAACAAAAGGCCGCGTCTGGCACCTAGTCTAGTCTTGGACGTCTTCTCACCAGCGCGGAGCTAAGTGCTGCCACTGGGCGTGGGAGGGAGCCCCAGGGCCTGAGGCCGGCACCCCTGAGACTCCGGGGCGTGTACAGCCCCACTCATTATTACGTGAGAGTGTCACGGGGCGGCGAGCTTCACAGGCACTGGGCCTTCTTCATAGGTACTGGCCTTGCTTCATATTGCCAGATGAGGGCCCCGCCTTGCGCCACACTCTAGTGCCATCAATGACGACCGGAAACCAGGACGCCGCCGATGGGGTAGAGCGGTCGCCACTGGTTCCCCCGACGACCACAGGTCCTCCGCTGGGGGCAGGCTCTAAGGCACCTCCCCAGCGGAGGGCCTCCCTCCTGAGAACACCTTGCTCCGAACGCCGCGGTGGTGATGTCGGATCCCGGCCCCTCTCCTGCAGCCCCCTGCGCCCTCCTCCCGAGGGGCAGGAGACTGTGGGAGCGGGGCAGCTACTCGCTATGGCGACCTGCACCTCCTGCGATCCATGGTTAGCGTATACCTGCTCCTGAAGAATTAGCGGTACCCGATAATCGTTGCCCCCAGCGTGGCCAGTAGGACCGTCCCGGGGCTCCCGAAAAGGCTCAGCTTCTGGCGCCTCATCCCCCCTAGCCTGGGCTGAGGAGCGACCCTTGTTCGCTCTCGTGTGGGTGTCCTTGGTCCATCATGAGGGGCACGTATTCCTCCGGCGCCGTCATCCCGAATGCCATGTCGTAATGCCCCGCATGCCACGTGGTCCTACCTGACGCGCCCACCGTGGGGTGGCAGCGCGACCGCCCACTGGGGCCGCGGGTCGCGTCGAGTCCTTCTTCTTCGTGGACCGGGAGCGGGGGCAGCGCCGCCGCCGGTCCGGCGCTGACAGCTTCGCTGGCGTCGGAGTAGCCTTGGAGCCCGTGGGCGCGCGTGGAGCCCCCGCGCGGGCCGCCCTGGGCTTGAGATGGGAGCTGAGTGGAGAAGGGGTGAGCCCCCGAGGCGGCGAAGCCTAGGAGCTCTGCCACTCGCTCTAGCAGCACGTCGTGGCCGCCCTCCAGCAGCCTGCACTGCAGCAGCTCTCGGGCCACTGTGAGCGCGGCCCTCGAGTTCGCCTGCTCCCTGCGAGTGTACAGCGTCGTGGTCGCGGCGTGATTGGAGGCCCTTGCTGCCGACTGCGCCTGCCGCGGCGTGAGAGCTGTCGAAGCCTGTCCGCGTCGCCCGTGGCCCGCAGCGCCCTGCGGACCGCGAGCTGCCTGGGGCGCGGGGTCGCCCGAGGCAAGCGTCTCTGTGCAGGCGGGCCACGCCGCCCACGGATCTGGGTTGCCCGCCTGGTCGCCGGACATGGTGATGACGATGCGACGGGGCGCGAAGCGGTAGAAGGTGGACTCCGGCGCACCCCTACCTGGCGCGCCAAATGTCGGATTTTGGGTTCCGGCAGACCCTTGAGGTTCGAACACTGGGGTGCGCGCGGAGCTTTCGTCTCCTACCTACCTGCACCCCTCCTCCTTGCTAGGATCTAAACTAAGGAAAGAACAACATAAGAGACATAGGATTTATACTGGTCCGGGCCACCGTTGTGGTGTAATACCCTACTCCAGTGTGTGGTGTGGTCGATTGCCTCTTGGGCTGATGATGATGAACAATACAAGGAAGAACAGCCTCGCGAGGGTCTATTCTTGGCTGGGGCGATGAACTGCTGGGAGGAGCTCAGTCACCTTTCTCTCTATCTCTTTCTCCGTACGTCCTCTCCCTCCTGTCTAGCGGGTGGCTGGTCCTATTTATAGGGGCCCTGGTCCTCTTCCCAAATATCGAGCGGGAAGGGAGCCAACAATGGCGGGCTAATTTGAAGGGGGACAGCTAGTACTAGCTATCCTGACAAAAGTAGTCTTCGCCTGTGCAAAGCTCTGGTGATGACGCCGTCTTGGGCTCCACGGTGACCTCCATCTCGTAGTCCTCCTGGTCTTGGTCTCGTTGCACGAAATGGCAACCTTTGCCTGATGCCTCGGTACTCCGCGGCTGCGCTGCCCCCTTTGCACCAAAGAGGAAAGAAGGACACTGCGTGGGCTGGCACCCGCCTGGCGCCCTTGGTCGTCATGGCTTGCGTCATGGGCACCTCGTGAGGTACCCCGCCTTGGTCTCTCCGCCTCCTCGTGAGCCAGCCTGACGAGGCCGTGCCTGAGGAGGCTCCGTGTCGTCTGCCCTGCGAGGCTTGGCCCCTCGCGAGGGTCTTGGGTTTGTGTTGGTGAAGATGTGCCGCGCTGGGCCCCTTTTGAGCCACGCCGCAGACCGCAGGCAGGCAAGTCTGGGGACCCCCGTTCCCAGAACGCCGACATACTATTATTTCTTATTTTATTTCATTTTTATTTCATGTTGTATTCGTACACCTTTACACAAGTTTTCATACAACAGGAATTTAGAAATTGTTTTTACATCATAATGAGTTATTACATCACGAGGTGAAAGAGCCATGGACTAGTTTCAAGTGGATGGACATCCACTTGACACTAATCCGTGGTTCTTTCACCCAATGATATAATAAATATCATCATCATATCATATCATTAACAACTTATCATCATAATACATCATTGTCATATAACACCTCCTCAAGATCATCGTTTTCATCAATGAGACATCACATAGCAAATTGGTCACTAGTCGTAATCACAAGTACTCCTCATCATCAACTCTAACACATTGTATCACATAATAAACATATTGTACCTCATAGGACCTACTACATTCTCTTAGGACCTACTATATTCTCTAAGGTAAAATAGCAAAAAACACGATAGCCCCTGACTCTCCATTATGGAGAATGGAGATTATCCTGTCTCCAATTCTTGCCTTTCGCTTAATGTTACTTCCAAGAACCTCCTTGCGAATGTCCAAACATTTTTCCATTCTTTGATTAGCATGTGTTCACCGGTTTTAGAAATCTGATATGCACAGGTGAACTCCTCAGATTGACCTGGCTGTATGTTCAGAACTGCAAGTCGACCATTCTGATACATCAGATGAGCCAGACAATCCATCGGGATTTTTTGTTGAAAAACATAGTAATAACTTCATAGTTAGCAATGATGTACTAGTTTTAGAAATATGAAAAAGATGCACGGATGTCGTAATAGTAAAAATCTTACCAGGGTATCTCCATAGAAGTTATCGTGGTTCAACACGTGCACTAGTGGCACATATTCACCATAATTTGGAGGAGTTCGATAATAGGTATTGTAATTCTCAAGATAAGTACAATAAGCAATCAGATGACTTTTCTCCTTATAAGTTCATTTGGAACCATCAGTGTAGTGGGTTTTGTCTACCATCTTCTGCACATTCTTTGAATATTCAAAATAAGTTGTCAATGGAAATAAGCTGTCAACTATTTTAAAATAAACAATATAAATTAGTTAATAACTATGTTTGAGAAACTCACATTGCGGTAGAATCGTAAGCGTATCAACAAGGACCCAAATGTCCATATTGTCTTGCTCGATGTCAGGATCACCAAGATCCATGGTGACAATCATACCCTCATAAAAACCATACATTTTGCAAAGTGCTTCCCAATTTTGGCAACCAAAATGGGTTACGCTCTGAGAATTGTACATATTTACTTCAAAATCGATATCATGATGGGTCCTTAGGTGTATTTTCTTTTTTTGAAAATTTTCATGGTCTTCAAAACCCATCCTCTCCAAGACATAGCGTCTTGCATGGCATGGGATAAGCTAGTCGAATTGTAAAAGATGAAAATTAGACGTTGAAATAGTTGAAGTCATGCTTAATTACGAAAAAACACTTGTTGTTGTTGCGTACCGTTTCAACATCGAAGGTCTCCTCGAGCTTAATGCTGAAGAGTCGATCTTCGTCCAGCTCAACGAACATGTCACACATACCTCGATCGTCGTGGCACCAGCTGCACTCCCCCGGGAGACTGTCATTGTCCGAGTACGACATTTCCTACGTTAGTAATTCAAAGATTAAACTTGTACAATTGAATATATGTACTAAAAAGCCTAAATTAGATCATTATTTTTCGAGAAAATCCGGCCACTCGATATTTCCTACATATTCTAGCACAAGTCATGCCAGAATTCACGGAAAAATCTGGCATGACCTTTGCTAAAAAAGGACATATCGAGCGCCTGAAATTTCCCGGGACGGAAATTAATCAACACTCTAGCAAAACATAGGCCACTCGGAGGTGTAAATTAATCAACAAGTTCTTACTAAATATAAACTTACTATAAATAGAAAAAAACTAGTTCTTTCTAAAAATAAAGTAGTTCAACTAGTTATATTAATTATCTTACTAAAAATACATTAGTTCTATTAATTCAACTAGTTCAACTAGTTTATTAATTTACTTACTAAACTAGTTCAACTACAACTAAAGTAGTTCAACTAGTTTATTAATTTACTTACTAAAAATAAAATAGTTGCTTTAACTAAAAAAATAAACTAGTTCTATTAATTTTCGTACTAAAAATAAAATAGTTATATTAACTCAACTAGTTCAATTAAGCACTTACTATAAATAAAAATAAACTAGTTTTTACTAAAAATAAACTAGTTCAACTAGTTATATTAATTTTCTTGCTAAATCTATTAAACACTTACTAAAATTTAACCCTAATTAATTTGACGAACTCTAAAATTTAATCCTAACTAATTCGATGAACTCAAAAACTAATTCTACTTAACAACTACTGCCATAATTAGCATCTAATTTGATGAACCCTAACTAATTAGATGAACTCTGAAATTTAACCCTAAGAACCCTAGCTAGGCAGAGGTAGGGGAGGAGGAGGAGGAGGGCGTGCT